>NC_058409.1:77660361-77714427 GCF_002201575.2 Neomonachus schauinslandi | reverse complement strand
GAAGGAAGGAAGGAAGGAAGGAAGGAAGGAAGGAAGGAAGGAAGGAAAATGAAGGAAAAGTTCTGCTTTTCATTAGCTGGTTGATTATGGGGAAAAACTTCACCAGCCTGGGTATTAATTATTTTTTAGTTGTAACATATGAATCAGTTTTGTACAATTTATATTTTGCAAGCATACATTTAATTAAATTGTTGAAGTCTAAAATACTAAACAAAGGCTTGGCTCTTCAGTCCTCTGCTCTCTAGACCCAACAGAACACAGTACCATAATTTCTGGAATAAGAAAATAACTTTATTTAATGACAGCTTACCATATGTCAGGCATTCTGCTATGACAGTCAAATAAACTATCTTTTTTCTAGCAAACTAGCTATGAGTATCAACGGGGAATAGTATGGAATGTTGCTTAAGTGGCTAGGATACAAAGTCCAGTTGCAGGGGTTAGAATGTCAAGTCTAACACTTGCTTAACTATATTATTGGGACAAGTTACTTAATTTGTGCCTCAGTTTCTTTATCTGTAAAGCGGAAATAATTACTTTCCTTATGGGCTTGGTGATACAGGCTTTAAATAAGTATTCAAGCACATAGTAAGCCCTCAGTGCACATCAACCATTCTTAGTATCTCCGATTTATATATTAGGAAAGTGGGGCTCAGAGAATTTAAGTAATGATCTGAAATTACATAGCAATCAAAGGTCATAGCTAAAAATCAACCCTGTCTATAGTCCCCAAATCACATTCCTTTCCGCTACACTATGTAGAGGTCAAGGGCAGGCTGCCCTCAAATATGCCACCTGGGATATTATTTTAAATAAAAGTTACTTAAGAGACAGCCTGTGAAGAAGGTCACTCAGACACTCCTCTGTCCTCCTGGAGGCAGGAAATAAATCTCTCATGTGAAAGGTACACTCCCTGTGCCAGAAGGTAAAGAGACATCCTTATCACCAACAAGAAGAAATTTAGAGCCAAGAATGGTGCATTAAAAAAAAAAAAAACCCGGGGCACCTGGGTGGCTCAGTCGTTAAGCGTCTGCCTTCGGCTCAGGTCATGATCCCAGGGTCCTGGGATCGGGTCCCACATCGGGCTCCCTGCTCCGCGGGAAGCCTGCTTCTCCCTCTCCCACTCCCCCTGCTTGTGTTCCTGCTCTCACTATCTCTCTCTCTGTCAAATAAATAAATAAAATCTTAAAAAAAAAAAAACAAAAACAAACCCGTATAACTTTTTACTAATTTACTACCCCAGCCCAAATTCTGTTCAGAATTCCTTACTAACTGAAGCTCCCAAAGTTAAATTTTCTTTGTCCTGTCAATTCCTCACAGATTTATTGTCTCCTGGTCTAAAGAGTATTAAAACTGCCTGCTTTGGTCATTTCTTCAGGACTCAGTTTCATTATTGGGCCTCCATGCCCACATAATAAAACTTTGTTTTTTTCCTCCTGTTAATCTTTCTCATGTAAATTTAATTCTTTGTCCAGCTGGAAGAACCTTGGACTGAGGAAAATTTCTTCCACTCCTTCAACTAAATGATTTCTTAGAACCTCACCTGGAGAATATCCATGATTCTGTGATACATTCACCAAAAGTTAAGTCATTACACTGTTCTTTTTACTTGGTTTATGTTTCTGACAAACTGGCTCTCAATCTTAAAATACAAAATCTAACTACTTTGGTAACTCCACTAGTATTTGTTAAATTACTGTTATGTATATATGAAAATAAAAACCTTTTAAAAGCGAAATTATACTACCTCGGGGTGCCTGGGTGGCTCAGTCTGTTAAGCATCTGCCTTCAGCTCAGGTCATGATCCCAGGGTCCTGGGATCGAGCCCCCCATCGGGCTCCTTGCTCAGCAGGGAGTCTGCTTCTCCCTCTCCCTCTGCTGCTCCCCCCTGCTTGTGCTCTCTCTCTGTCAAAGAAATAAATAAAATTTTTTAAAAAAAATTATACTACTTCATTATTCTGCAACTTGTTTATTTTGTGTCTTGGGCACCTTTTCATGTCAGAACTTGTGGAACTACTTCTTTTCCTTTTTTTTTTTTTAACTGATTCATAATCTTACATCAGATCATACCCCATAATAATTTTCAATGATTCTTGGTCATTAGATTTTCTTCCAGATTTGGCTGGTGGAGGGGAGGGGTTGATTTTGTTTTGTTTTGTTTGTTATTAAACTATACTTTTTTAAAAAAAAAAGATTTTATTTATTTATTTAACAGAGAGAGACACAGCGAGAGAGGGAACACAAGCAGGGGGAGTAGGAAAGGGAGAAGCTGGCTTCCCGCCGAGCAGGAGCCCTACGCAGGGCTCGATCCCAGGACCCTGGGATCATGACCTGAGCTGAAGGCAGGCGCTCAATGACTGAGCCACCCAGCATCCCTATTAAAACTATACTTAACTAATGAATCATTGAACACTGCATCAAGGACTAATTATGTACTATACGGTGGCTAACTGAACATAATAAAATAAATAAAACTATGCTGAAATAAATATTCATTTACAAATATCTTTGTGCACTGGCATGACTATATTTATAAACATTTCTAACACTGATAATGTGATATCACTATGTCAAAAGGTGTGTGCTTTTTATATTATGCTAGATACTGCCAAACTGCCTTCCATAAAGTTATACCAATTCATATGCTCAACAACAGTACATGAGAGTATCTATTTCCCTTTTCTCTTAACATATTTTTAATATAACAACATAATTTAAGAAAATTCAGGCCATATCTCTAAGTACATTATGCTGGTTGGTTTCTTAATTATTATTCATTTGTACTCTAATATATTTTAAAAAGATTTGAGGTAGCTTATAATATTAACATACATATAGATGAGACTATTCAACTTAAAATGTAAATGTTAATCCACGCCAATAAAAAGAAGGGCAAATATATCAGAAAGTTTGGAACGATTTACTCCTGAATGCCTGACACTATTCTAGACAACAGAGATATGATAGAGAGTAAGACAGACAAGTCCTAGTCTGATATAGCTTATATTTTCATAGAATAAATACCAATCAATAAATTAAAATATAAAATATGACTTCAGCTAGTGAGAAAGGCTATTATTAAATAAAACAGTATAGCATGGATAGGTTTACTTTAAAAAAGATCAGTCTTAAGTAGAGTCTATGCTTCTATACTACAGAATGATTCAAGTAAAAGCAATCAGTAGGTTTTTAATCACCAATTGGAAGAAAAATTCTATTCCATGCCCCAATAGAGAGATGAGCTGCTTGGCAGATCCATGTCTTTGTAAAAGGGAAAACAGAGAGATGTAGGTGGCTCATGGCAAATCAATCATTACACATACAAAAAAAAAATGTTCGCATTTTCAGATGATGTTTGTCCTGTCACTTTCCACAATTGATGGGAATCACTGGTTCCTAATCATTTACCATATGTTGTGAGGAGTCTGAGGGAATTAAATCTCATATCCAATGAAGGTCAATAGAAAGCTGAAAGAGTAGAAAACAACCAGATATACTTTACTTCCATACCTGGCTAATACAAAGAAGTCCTTCATCTTTCAATGAAATTGTTTTCAAGCTTCTCAGAAGGCCTCCAAGTTTTCATTCCAAAGGAAAGATATGAAAGTTAAGTATGATTTCCTGAAAGTCAGTGATGAGGCAAGACAACCAGGGTATTTATGAGTGTCTTATATTGTCATGCTTGAAACTGTAGAATGTTAAGCAGACTATTCATTCACTAGAGAAATACTCCCAGTCATCTCAGGTTTGTTTACAACAACAGACAAAGGAGAGACATAGCTCATAGATCAGCATGTCATAAAATAGAGACAGCTCACTGCCAAGGGCAAATTTAGAACTCTGAATGAAGAAAAGACACTGTGCCCACAGAGCACCCAGACACAGAAATCCAAGTGACATGATAAGAGTGTCAAAGTTACAACTGCCATATATAGTACAAGAAAGCTTATAAAAAGAAATTTAATTCTACTGTTGTAATTAGAAATTAATGGAAAAATCTCAACAAAACCTTCAGAGTGAACTATAGCTCAGGGGGATCCACCTGAAATAGTTTACCAAATTAATGATTAATCATCAAAGGACCTATATAAGCAACAACAGAGAAGATTTTTAAATTATGTATGTACAATTCTGCAATAGTAAATTTAAAAGTGTCAATGAGATGTACTCCTTTCTGGGAACACAGTTACAAAATCTAGTTCAAGTAGAAGTAGAAAACCTGAAAAAAAAAAGCCATAATAAAAAGTGGAATTGTGGGAAAGATTACAAAATGTCTCAAAAGAAAGTGACTTCAGTAGCTTTCAGTAACTTCTTTCAGTTCAGTAACTTCTTTCACATTCCCAAGGAATAGAGAATTGCAATACACACCATTAAAGAAAGAAGCTAGGAAAAAGGGACTTTGGATGGAAGTATCTGAAGAAAGTTTGATGGTCTGATGCATGTAAGTCCCTCATCAGAATCAATGTGAAGGAATGCCTTTTCCTAAGACTTTGTTAGCAGCAATATTGCCTTTTGCCTGGTACCTTCTTGATTCCTTTCTAGTCAGAATGGACATTTTAACCAAAGGAGTGGTGGGAGGAGGAATTTTTGATGTTATGTTTCTTCAGAGTCTCTGGTCTTGCTCTTTGATGTTCTAGGATGTACACCAGCAGTATCAAGTCCCTGATTCTAACTTTGAAGAGCCTTATTTACCTAAATGTTTCCTGTGGGAAGAATTTGGGAAATAACTTTCTAAAGCAATTAGTTCGGTACAACTCAAAGAACAAAGGAACAACAGCAAAGACATTATGCAAATGTGTGGCTTTTCAAAACTATGCTGCCTTAAGAAAAGCATGGTCAGGTGCCTTGCAGAGAATGGCATAAAAAGTTTGAAAATGTCCTGCTACTCTATATTCACTTAAATTCTGTTATAATATTAAACTTCAATTGACTAATATTATTACATTTGACACATAGAACTAACCTTAAAGAAAATTCATTTATGAATATAGATATGAATATTTCTAAATAAGATACAAGCAAATTAAATTCAACAGTGCATCTACCATGACCAAGCCAGTTTTAATTCAGGAATACAAATCATAGAAAATCTTTTTAACAGCAGTATTCAAATAAGAGAATACTTTTAATAATCTCAATAGACTCCAAAAGACACGTGATAATATTCAATACTTACTATCAATACATATTTTAAGAAATGAACAATTCACCATTAATGTATCTTAAAATCAGACCAAAACCATTTTTGGTGATCAAATTCTAAAGGTTTCAGGAATGAGATTAACATATTGAATTTCCTAATATTATTTAACATTTTTCTAAATGCTCTAACAAATACCCAAAGAAACAATGTTCTCATTAGTATAATTCTATACTGAGAAAACCCCATATGATCTATAAAATTTTATAGTTAACAATGGAATTAATTAGTGTAGCCTCTTATAAGAAAAAAATAATAAAAGCAAATAATTTAAATTAGCTACTATAAACTATAATAAAAAATTTCTTTCAGATAGCAAGCAAAATTTCAGTAGGATCTTCATAAAAACATATAAAATATTAAAATTTGAGTAAATCATAAACTATTCCATTACTATAAATCAGAAAGTTGATTTACTGGGGCACCTGGGTGTCTGCCTTTGGCTCTGGTTATGATCTCAGGGTCCTGGGATCGGGCCCTACATCGAGCTTCTCCCTCTCCCTCTGCCTGCTGCTCCCCTTGCTTGTGCTCTCTCTCACTGTCAAATAAGTAAATAAAATCTTTAAAAAGAAAATTGATTTATTTATGAATACACATTCTTCCAAACTAATATATAGATTTAATGCCACTGCCTATAAAATTCAGATGAACTGTTTTTGAAGTTATCACAGTGGTTCCCTGTATATAAACTGGAATTGACATGTCTAACAGTTAATATATTTTTGACAAAGAAAAATAATGGAGGTAAATTTATTGTGCTAAATATAAAAGTGTACTTAAAATCTATAATAATAAGATAGTGTGATAGTGGCAAGAAAATTTACAGACATAATGAAAACCACAAAGATACCCTGAAATAGACCTCTGTGTACAAAAGAATTTAATATGTGATATAAAGGATCATGGATACCAATAACAAAGGGGTAAATTATTCGGTAGGTGGTATAAACAATTACTTTTTTAAAAAAGCACATTTACACTTCATAGCATACTTTGATACAAATCTCAGACAATTTAATTTAAAGAAAAACAAGTGTATCAAAAAACTGAAGACATTATTATAGAACTGGTTCAGAAACAGCAAGGACTTAAAAAACAGTAAATAACTCAGGAAAAGAAACATATTTATGTGTATGTGCATGTGTGTGTGTGCACATATGTAAAATCTTGAACAGCATCATGTAAAAAAAGTGAAAATGAATTAAAAAGCAAAATAAAATTTGGAAAAATGTGTTACACTTAGTAACTTTTATGTGATTTAAAGACATCAAACCAATGTCATTGCAACAGGGCTTTTCATGTATAGGAAACAGAGCAAAGACAAGTCAGGTTTTCTGCCATTATGCTTAGAAGCATAAGAAACAGTGGGATGCCTAGGTGGCTCAGTCGGTTAAGCGGCTGCCTTCGGCCCAGGTCATGATCCCAGGGTCCTGGGATCGAGTTCCACATCGGGCTCCCTGTTCAGCAGGGAACCTGCTTCTCCCTCTCTCTCCCTCTGCTTGTGCTCTCTCTGTCAAATAAATAAAATCTTAAAAAAAAAAAAAAAGAAGCATAAGAAACAGGCCAGAAATCAGAAACTCATGATCACTAGACTCAACTGTATGACCCCTGATGCAGCCAGTTTCATATTTACCTACCTCCTGTATGCAAACCTTTTTTCAGAAGAACACGAAAAGACGCAATAAAAATAAGCAAAATGAAAGGAATTTAAAAATGTAAAGAGAAGAATTATTATTTTTGTTGATGATGTTATTTTGGTTATTGTGTTTCCAGATTAAGAAAGGCAAAACAATGGGGTGACTCACCAAAAAGAGAGAGGGAGAAAGAGAAAGGTGGTGGACTTTGAATTTCCAATGCAATGAATGAAAAATATATTAGAGGAAGGAAAAATAATTTTTTCTTCTACCCTTCTAGGTTCTTAACTGAGACTCCTCTGTAATACAAGACAGATTAACAGGAGAAAAGCAAGCTACCACCTTAAATACCATCTCCAGCTAAAGAGGAAAGATATTGTGTGTGAGGGAAACCAGGTATAGGAGATATCAGGCAAAGCACAGTAAATAAAGGTCTGGCTGTTTGCAGATTTAAGTTAGTTGCCTGCCCCACCGATGAGGGTAGATTTTGTCATCCTCCTCCTCCTGGGACAGAGAGGGAAACACTCCTACAAATGGAGATTTTTTTCCTTATAAATCTAAATGTCTCTTACAAAAGGATAACTTCTACTCAGTCTTTAGAGCTTCTCCTGTGTCTGCTGTTTCCTAAAAATAAGCAGCTCAAGATCTTCATGCCAAAGAGATATTTTGGAGTGGCAAATTCTGCTCCCCTTCAATATTAAGTATAGATGACTAACAGCAAGAGATCATTTAAAGCTACATATAATTGTCAAGAGTTGGGCTTCCCAAATTCCATTCCCACCTCCCATGATGTTATCTCTCAGGTCATATAAGCACTACCCCCAAGTAAGACACATTCCTTACCATCCTTTTCTCTCCTTTCTTTCTTCAACGTATCATCCTCTGCCTCTTGTTCACTCACGTCCTTGCTCATAACTGGCTATCTTGTGTAATAAACTCATTTCCCCCAAAGTGCAAATAGACACAATAGGGCTACTTACCCCACTTCACAGGATAAAACATGACTGCATCTTTTGCTATATGTATGGCCTGAAAACATGGTCACCAAAAACACTTTCATCAATAAACACCCTTTTAAACATATGTGTGTGGATGTACACATGTGTGGACACGTGCATTTTTGTTTTGCACAGAAGTACAACATGTGAAATAATTCACTTTGGGGATAATGCACGCTACAATCACAGGCAACTTTAAATTTCTGTGCTTAAATGAAATTTCAAAAATCCTGTCCAAGTTTGATGTAGAGGGCTTACTGATCTAGGCCCTTTGAGAAGTAAAACTTTTCAAAAATACAAAGCAGGAAATTGTGATCACTAAGCTGAGTTACCACTGTGATGTTCCCTGTGTATGGCTTATTCAGAGCCCTACAAAAAAGAACACAAGGTAAGCTGGGGCTTCTGAAGCTCCAGCCCCATGCTTCTTCAAGGCTGCAATCCTGTGAGCTATTCTTGCAATGGCGTTTGATGTAAAATAGTGAAAACATTAGATTATCCTAAGAATACCATTTTAAAAGGAGGAACTTCTGGGATTGCTTTTTTTCTACTGTGACCCAAAAAGACCCACCAATCCATGGGCAAGCAAATTGAGAGTGTGACAGAACCATCACAAATTGCTCAGGTATAATGAAGGACGTGGAGCCACCTGTTCCACAGCAGGGATAAATCACAGTCCCTGTTTCTATAAGGCAGGGATCCGCTAGGGATGGGAAACTGAACATGGGGAAAATTCTAGAGCCAATTCACTATTCCAGGACTCCTGGGTTGCTTTTTCACTCAAGAGGGAAAGAATTCTTTTCTACCACTAATTACTCATAACTACCCATCAAATACATAATTTTCCATAAATACCATTTTCGAAATATAGATGTTCTGATCCAGGTTCTGGCCTACATGAGCTCAATTAATTTACATGCGTGTTGTCTTCTAGTGCTGTGAGCAATATAATGCCTTTGTCATGGCCCCTGAAAGTTTTCCAATTTAATCTCACTCAATTACAATCACTGCCTTGGGTTATTCATTCTAATGTACTTTGCATTCAGTCCACAATGCTCCCAGTCACCTGGTATCCACTCACCCATAATACGCTGGTTTCATTACTCCAACAGCCATCTCCTGGACTTTTCTTTAATAGTCACGGCAAACAAAGTGAAAACAGTATTGCTTCCTGTCCACCCTTGGGATGTGACCGCAGAATGCCCCTCCACATCTCTGGGAGGCAACCAAGGTGCTTGAACTGATTTTTTAAGTCAGCCCTTTGCCCCATGTGGTCTATTTTTATTCTATCAGCTTATGCCGAGGACAGAGGATACATGCCCTTGAGTGAACACCCAATGCCAGTTTGAGTCCATTCTCTTCCCCTGTTTTAGCCAAGTGTGGCTCCTGTCTCTAAACTCTCATTGCCTTTCCTTCTGCCACCACAGCTGGTTGCTGTCCTAGAGTTTTATCTCCCCCACTGACTAAAGTACAGGATTGATTTCTGCACTGGGAGGAAAGAATTTAATTGGTGAATAACAGTCACTTTTATTCCCTTGCATTCAGCGAATTTACAAGCTATCTCAGTATTTCAAAACATAGGGCCTTCAGGCAGGAGTAGCATTTGAATCCGAGTATCAGCCATCTATCTACCTCAAGCACTCAGAGCCCAGTGAAGTTCAGTTGTTACTTTGAAAGCCTTAATAGGCACCATGGGACCCTAACACATTCTCTCTTTCACACGTAAGCAGTCTGGCAAGTTTCTCAAGAACAAAGACCCGGTACAGCAGCTCATCTCTCCACTTACATTTCAAGCTCTGTTCCTGCTCATCTAATTTTTGTAAATCCCAAGTTAAATTACTTAAGGCATTTTCCCCACTAAAATTACAACTAAACTAATGTTATAGAAAAGAGAAATATTTGTTGGCCTTTCTCAGAAATACAGGAATTGAATGAAATATCAACACTTCTTTTTAAAAGAATAACTACATTGCAGCCCATTATAGCCCAAGTTTTAAATAGGAAGTCCAGCTCTGCACTGAGACGAACAGAGGGAGCCCCTAAAGGACGTACCTTCCTGAATAAATATCCACAAGTTACCACCAGGTCATTCTAGTTAGCCACAGGGCCACTTCCCTTCTGTGCTAGAGAACCAAACAATATCAAACTGCCCTGATTGCTGGTACTGAACAAAGGCAGCTGCGAATACTAACATATGGAAATAAATACAATGGCATAGGACATTGATCTATTGAATGAAGTAATAGAAGGATTTATTTTGTTCATAGGATATAGGATGGAGAAAACCCACATTGAAAATCAAGCAGGAGAGAAGTGAGTAGTACGAACTGTGATCTAAACTGAATGGAAATCTGTGAACCTACGAATGGGAATCAAGGAGGAATTAATATCTTATAAAAAAAACCTAAAGGTGTCATTCCTAGCCCTCATTTCCAGCCTCATCCCCTCCATATGTAATTCATGAATAATACTAAATTATACACTTGGTATAAAAATTATCCAGAGATAGATTCCCCCCATAATGACTACTTATATTAGATTTTGAAATTTCAATTAATAATTCTTCTCCAGTACGTTCTTCTGCTGGTGTGCTAGGCAAATGCTAAAAATGCCAACAGGCTATTTGCTATTTTCACATCAACAGAAACATAATTAAGAGTATGTGAGGATAAAAGGAAGTCACAGAGAGATGGTAACGTTTATTTTGGTTAACCTACATTTTTTTTGAGATGTTATCAAGGATGAAACAGTAAGATGAATTTTTTGGGAGGACACTAGGGCTACTCTTAAAAGACAGAAAAGAGACTTTTATATATAACTAATAATTAATCAACCATGAAGGGGTTCAGGACAGCTCCCCCAGAATATGGATTATTTTGAGCTGAAGGCATTTGAAACCCTGGTGGCTCAAGAGAAACTTCTGTCCCTCTCTTAATCACACACAAGAATCTGAATTGGGGGTCTTTCCCAGAATAAGGGTTATTAGCAGAAATAAACTTTATCTGGGTGACCTACCTATATGGCAGGGCAAACATCTAATTACCAAATACTACTTTTCTTATGGCCCAAGAATTGCATTCCTTTCATCTGAAATCCCAGACTCCTACCCCTCAGAATCACATTTATACCTCATTTTGCCTGTCTTTGGAATTTCCATATTTATGTGGATTCCCCATACGTACACCTATTAAATTTGACTTTCTCCTGTTAATCTGTCTCATGTCAGTGTGATTCGTAGTCCAGCTAGAAGGGCCACTGAGGGGACAGGAATTCTTGCTCAACGATGTTAGTTTAGAACCGTGCTGTAAGAGCCAAGCAACATGCTACAGGAAAACAGAAACTAGATTCTTGCTTTATTTGGGGAAGGAAGAAAGGTATTAAGGAAAGCTTTGGAAACAGGCTGCATTTGAACTAGGTCTTTTTGAAAATTGAATGGTAAGAGAAGGAGGATAGGACCAAGATTAAATTCTAGTGTGATTAGTAAAAGCAGAAAAATGGAGAAAGCAGAAGCATAGAGACTATATCTGTTTGCTATCAATGTTATTAAGGCAACAACTAAATTCCCTTTTTTCTGATCTTTTTGCTTATAATATAAACCTCTGATCTATAATTCATTCTTCTAAAAGGACCTTTTAACTGTAGATTAGCCGGTAAAAGATAAAGATTACATTTTTTTTTTAAGATGACATAACTGAACCAAAAAAAAAAAAAAAAAAAAACAAAACCATAATATCAATGGGCAACTTCAAATATCCTGACACAAGTTTAAATCTTTTTCCACTTACAATGGAACTTCCTTTTAAAATCTGACCAGAGTTATAAATAATTGCATCTGGTAAGCAGAAGCTACATTAAGAACTATCATTCTAAATTTTATGACTTACTTGTGACCAACAGATATGACAGAACAGTAGGGAAAGGACAGACTTTTTATGAAGATGTAGTTTGGGGCCTGCCAATTAAAAAATATGTACTTCTGGGCAAACATTCTGAATCTCAGTTTTGCCATATGTATAATGAAATCAAAATGATCTATGTGGCGAAGGAAAAATAATTTTCCCTCTATCCTTCAAGTTTCTTGACTGAGACCCCCCTGTAAAATAAGATAGATTAACAGAAGAAAAACAAACAGAAGATTAATAGCATGTGTACCTCCAGTATACATGAGTGACACCCTGGAAAGCTGAGTAACTACCCCAAATGGCCCAAGCTACCACCTTAAATACCATCTCCAGCTAAAGACAAAAGAACATGTTGGGGTAGTGGGGGGCCAGTTATGGGAGGTTACCAAGAAAAGCACAGTGAACAAGGGTAAGGTTTCTATGCAGATTTAAGTCATTGCCTTCTTCATTAATAGCAGTCTCTAGGGATTTGGGGTCATCCTTCACTTCATGGTACAGAGAGGGATTTCCCCTATATATATAAATGTCTCTTACAAAAGGGTAAGTTTTACTGTTTTCAGAGCTTTTCCTGTCTTCTGTTTCCTAAAAATAATCAGCCTAAAATAACCCATATGCCAAAAAGGAATATTTTGAGGTAGTAAATTCTGCACACCTTCATCTACTCTTAAGGGGTGTGTGTGTGTGTGTGTGTGTGTGTGTGTGTGTGTGTTCAATTTCTGGTTCAGAGTAGATATTTAATATATTGTTGGCATTATTATTATTGAATATAGAAAGTTACTAAGCAACCTAAGTTCATAATAAACAACTAAAATTTTGGTATAGCCCAGACTTCAGAAAAACATTTCAAAACATGCAGAGAAAAGATGCGTATGTCTTTATAGCCATAGATTCTGAACAGAAATAAACATTTAGAGAAACAGAAGATGGCAAAAAAAAATTAAATTCTAATTTTATAATCTTGACTCAATTTGGTCCATATGCCCATGCTATTTCCTTTGGCTCAATTTTCCTTTTTCATTTTTTCAAATTACATTATTCAACAAATCAGACAGGAATTGCTTCCGTATGGCTAATCTAATCTTCGCTTTCTTGCCTACACATAGATGTATTTTCCTTTATTCATTTTTGCATTGTCCCTCTTTCCTTTTTTCTTTTCCTATTTTATTACTAGAAACACCATTGGTTCACTGAACCATTGGAGAAATCACAGAATGCTGGTAACTAATATTGCACCCTGACCCTGAGAGACACCTCATTACAGATGTCACCGGGCCACACAAACATGGGTGTGGGTAAGAAAAGTGCATCACAAATACCTCATTTGAGTTTCTCCACTCCAAGTAATGCTAATACCAAGACTTGCACGTCATGAAGCTACATCATCAGCACTTTCACCTCCCTGAGGACAAGGACTAAAATATTCATTATTGAAGCAAGAAGTCCATTTTCATTTTGCACTTCAGCTATCTAAATCCATGTAAAAAATACATTAACAATCATGCAGGATATACTCTGCTTTTCTGAATGGCACATTTTGCATGAATTATTTCAGGGCAAAAATATAATGAGTTAAATCAAAATGCATAAAAACTAGTGAATAAAAAAATGGCACTTGAAGTATAGACTTAAGCGGTCAACATATCAACTTACTACTTTACTATCAACCTAGTAAAGTCTATAAAAAAAAAAGTGGTCTACCACTATGCCTTAAAAGTTAGTTAGATCATGACATATACTAAAATCTTGACTACTCTAGAAGCATAAAGTTGCAGGCCGAAGTATGTATTCTCTGCCTTCAGTTCTATAAAGTGTATATTTAGAGTGGGCTAACAGAAATATACCAACTGATTGCAATATTCATAACAACACAAAAGAACCGTTTTCTAAAATAAGGCCCATATCATGGAAATACTGATTTTAATCTTTCTTAGAATTAATATGTGTGTGTGTTTGTGTGTGTGTGCACACGCGCATGTGTGTGTCTAAGGGGTATTACTGTGACAGAGAAAATGAATATACAGATGTGAATAAAGCAAAACAACAATAAAAAAATGTTAAAGTTTGTAGAATAGATCTGTATTTGAAAAGAGAAAAAGGTAAAGAGAAAAAGGCTCTGTTCTTAGAACATCATTGACCCCCTTACCCTCCTCACATATGCTCTGATTAGCTCAATAGCAGTCTATCTCATCCAAAGGCTTCAACCTTGAAAAAGCACTCATCTCTATGCAAAGCAATTAGGAAAAAAGTGTGCCCTGCACAAAGTAGTTTCTCAATAATGATGCTTTGGCCATCCAGAACAACATGGAAAGGAGACAGACATTAATGACTCAGGCCTGCTGAAAACAGCACACATTCTAGAAATAAAAGGCTTTGCTAGAAAGGGCATAATTCCATCTCTGAAGGTCACAGAGTTCTTCACGTTCATTTCTGGATATTGTATGCTGAAATTACAAGCTTGTATTAGCATCTCCTAAGCTTGATTAGCATCTGCTGAACCAAGTCAGCAAAAGGAAGCCAACTTTAACACAGTTGAAGTTCTAATTACTTCTACACGGTCATTATTTCTGGGGAAATCATTGTAGGAGTATATATTTGTTTAAATATGGCCATTTAATTTTTATTTTTTGCTGTCAAGCATATGACCATTGCTGAAGCAACTTACCAAGAAAAACTAAAAAATTCTAAAACCCTCCAAAAAATAAATGAATAAATAAAGCTGGAATAGTAGTCTGAAATAGACCTACACTCCCAAACCAAGGCCTAGTAATTCATGTTAAATTTTGGAATCCTATACCATAGTTTAAGTTGAAAGTTCAACACATACATCATAGTCTTCCAAAAATGGCCAGTGTGAGATTTCTGGTCCCACATGCTTTTCTGGAACTTTGCTGCTCTCTCACCAAAGGTGTGGTCTATTTCTCCTCCCCTTGAAATTGAGTAGGACTCTGTGATTGCCTTGACAAAGAGAATACAGGAAGAGATGCTGTGTGACTTCTCTGAGAGTAGGTCAAAAAAGGCAATTTGGCTTCTCCTGGCTTTCCCTCTCTTTCTCTGGGCATGAGCCTTGGGAGTCTTCTGCCTATTTGCAAGAAGTCCAACTACCTTAAACCCACCAAGTTAGCAAGGTCACATAGAGAGACTAGAGACAGAGATGCCCAGAGAAACCTTCAAATAATTCCAGCCTCCAGTCTTCATATCTTCCAGGTGAGGCCCTACATATTATGGAGCAGAGACAAAGCAGCCCATCATGTCCTGAAAAGATCTCTGACCCACAGAATCTCTGAAAATAATAAATGATGTTTTGTATTACTAAAGTTTTAGGAAGTTTTACTATGCCATTATAGTGACTAGAACACCCACATAAAAGAAATATAGAGTAAACTTGGGACAAATGTTCCACTTAGTGAATCTAACTCTTCCCTTCATTTTTTTACTGCCTTTTAGGAATGGTGTAACATTTCCAAATAGGTATTCAATTCCTTAATGAAATAAGAGAAGTGCATGTCCCATCAATTATACAAATACAAATGACATAATGCCTATTAAATACTTTGAACTATCATTAAGATCAAATGAAATGTAAAATCTTCCCAAATGAGCCTCAAAGTTCTGTTATTTGCCCACATTTCCTGGGACAACCCCAACACCTCCCTTCCCATACACACACACACTATCCCTAATATGGCCAAGAGATAAATAACAGGATAGATACATGTCCCTTTTATTCCTCATTCTTATTTCCAAATGTAGGAGTCAGGGGTAGGCTACCCGCAATTGGGCCACTTTGGCATATCAATTATTTCAAATAAAAGTTAACTTAAGAGACAGTCGAGGCAAGAAGGACACTTGGACCCTCCTATGTCCCCCTGAAAGCAGGAAATAAATCTCTCACGTGAAAGATACTCTCCAGGTACTAGAAAATAAAGAGACATCCTTATTGTCAGAGATGGGAAATTTAGAGCTGAGAAGGCTGTATAAACAACCCTTATTCCTTCTTACTAATTTACACAACACAAATTCTGTTTAGAATTATTTACTAATTGAAGATCACAAAGTTAAGTTTTCTTTGTCCTGTCAACTCCTCCTCACAGATTTATTGTTACTTTGTCTAAAAAGTACAAAAACTGCCTGCCTTGGTCATTTCTTTAGGACTCAATTTCATTATTGGGCCTCTGTGCACATGTACTAAAACTGTTGTTCTTTCTCCTGTTAATCTGTCTCTCTGGAAGACGTTGAGGGTACAGAAAAAATTTTTCCTTGCCTTCACAATATTCCAGCATTTTGTCCCTGCAAGTAAAGTCTAAGCAAGAGATATTACTAACTTGAGGGGATTGTCAGAAGAAATTGATAACCTTCAATGACAAACCGCTACACAGAAAAGTAGTTTTTAATGAAAAATTTGCTCATTATCTAACTTTCAATTAAAAAATTAGGGTTGACATATTTTTGCAATCTGTACATACTTGTAATCATCATCATAGTAACATTTTTTTTTCTTTAGGATCCATTAAGCACAGAAACTTCTTGAAAGGAGTTCAGGGAATAAGAAAAATGATAGTCTTAATTTCTCTGAAACTAATGTTTTATTAATCCTTCAAGTCTGAAAAAATCTTCATCTGAAAACAATCTCATTTACAATAGCATTAAAAAAGAATAAAATACTTAGGAATAAATATAACCAAGGAAGTAAAAGATCTATTCATTGAAAACTATAAGACATTGATGAAAGAAATTGAAGAAGAAACAAAAAATTAGTGTTGTTAAAATGTCCACACTATCCGAAGCGATCTACAGATTCAATGATGCAATTCCTATCAAAATTCTAATGGCATTTTTCACAGAAATAGAAAAAACAATTCTAAAATTTGTAAGTAACCACAAAAGACCCTGAGGAGCCAAAGGATTCTTGAGAAAGAAGAGCAAAGCTGGAGACATCACACTTCTGACTTTATATTACAAAGCCATCAAAATCAAAACAGTATGTTAGTAGCATAAAAATACACATATAGAACAATAGAACAGAATCAGAACCTAGAAATAAATCCACACATATATGGTTAGTTAATTTATGAAAAATGAGCCAAGAATATTCAGTAGGGAAAGGATAGTGTCTTCAGGGCGCCTGGGTGGCTCAGTTGGTTAAGCAACTGCCTTCGGCTCAGGTCATGATCCTGGAGTCCCAGAATCAAGTCCCGCATCAGGCTCCCTGCTCAGCAGGGGGTCTGCTTCTCCCTCTGATCCTCTTCCCTCTCATGCTCTCTGTCTCTCATTCTCTCTCAAATAAATAAATAAAATCTTTAAAAAAAAGTGTCTTTAATAAATGGTGTTGGGGAAACTAGATTGCCACATGCAAAAGAATGAAACTGGACCCCTATTTTACACCATACATAAAAATCTATTCAAAATGGATTACAGACTTAAATGTAAGATCTGAAACTGTAAAACTCCTAGAAGAGAGCATAGGGGTAAGTTCCACAGACATTGGTCTGGGCAATGATTTTTCAGATTTGACATCAAAAGCAACAAAAGCAAAATAAACAAGTGAGACTACATCAAACTTAGGAGCTTCTGCTCAGCAAAGGAAACCATCAACAAAATGAAAAGGCAACTTATGGAATGGGAAATGAAGAAAATATTTGCAAACTACACATTCAATAAGAGGCTATTACCCAAAATATATAAGAAACACATACAACTCAATAGCAAAAAAAAAACACCAAAATCAAATAACCAAATTAATAAATGGACAAATGACCTGAACAGATGATGTTTTCCAAAAAAGACATACAAATGGCCAACAGGCACAGGAAAAGGTGCTCAACATCACTAATCAGAGAAACATGAATCAAAATCGCTATGAAGTTATCCTAAACCAGTATGTTAGGATGGGTATGAACAAGATGAGAGACAATAAATATTGGCAAGAATGTGAAGAAAAGGGAACCCTGATACACTTTGGCAGGAATGTAAACTGGTATAGTCACTATAGAAAATAGCATGGAGTTTCCTCAAAAAATTAAGAACAGAACTGCCATATGATCCAGCAATCTCACTTCTGATATATATCCAAAGGAAACAAAACCACCTCGAGGAGTTATCTGTACTCCCACGTTCATTGCAGTATTATTCACAATAGTCAAGGTATGGAAACAGCCTAAGAGTTCGTCAACGGATGATGGATCAAGAATATCTGTATCTTGATCTATCTATCTATATATATATTATATATCTATGTATATACACACACGCACAAATATACATTTAATGGAATATTATTCAGCCTTTAAAAAAAAGGAAATCATCTTATTTGCAACAGCATGGTTGCAAATGGAGAGTATTATGCTAAGTAAAATAAGGCAGACAAAGAAAGACTAATACTGCATGGTATCATTCATAAGTGAAATCTAAAAAAAAAAATAGTCGAATTCATAGAAACAGAGTAGAAAAGTAATTGCCAGGTGCTGGGGAGAGGGGGAATAGAAAGAGGTTGATAAAAGGGTACAAACTTTCAAATATAAGATGTATAAGGTCTGAGGATCTAATGTGTGACTATAGTTGATAATATTATATTGTATAATTGAAATTTGTTGAGAGTAGAACTTAAATATTCTTACACACACAAAAATGGTAAATATGTTAAATGATGGATATGTTAATGAACTCAATGAGGGGAATCCCATTATGATGTATATGTATATCAAGTCACCACACTGTACATGTTAAGTATCTTACTACTTTGTCAATTATACGTCAAAAGCTTTAAAAAAATTTTAAAGAGAGAGAAAAAAGAAAAACAATATGCTCTTTTATATTTATTCATCAAATATTACAGAGCAACTAAAATGTGCAGTGGGAAATTCTAGGTACTTTGGGGTACAAAGAACCTTTCAAGAAACTAAAGTACAGGAAATAAGGTCTGACCATAAATAACATAGAAAGTGATGAAATAAAGAAAAACAGATTTGGTTTTTCAGATAATAGAAAGATTGCTTCCATATGTAGGAACACAGTCATGAAAAACCTCCTGAATGCACAACAATTTGAATATTTGGGCCAGAAAATTCTATGTAGAAAAACTAACATGTACAAAAGCTCAGAACTTGGAAAACATCACTGAAATCAATAGTGCATGAGAGGGAATGGAAGAGGATTGGAAAAGTAAAGAAGGAGTAATATTAAGGGGCAATATTAAGGTAGGAGATTGGAGTCCTTGAATGATAGGAAAGGTTTGAATTGATTACTTAAGAACAGAAAACAGTTGAAGATTTCTGAGCAAGGGAATGACATAAATAAGGGTGGGATGCCTCTTACTTATATGGCACTTTAACATTAAAAAGCGTCCCAATGTATTTTATCTCATGTCTTTAATCACAAAACTCTGTGAGGCATGAAGAGATTATTATCAAATAATCCTCCCCAAATCATAGTGTTATTTGGTGGCATAAACCAGACTCAGAGCCAAGCCTTTACTAAAGTACAGCAGGCTTTCTACTAAAATACAGAATGAGCTAGCTGGTGGTGTGTGAGAATGAAGAGGAAATGACAAGTCGGGGAGGTTGTGAATTAATCCCTGTGAAAGATGATCAAAGTGGAGACAAGATGAGACATGTCTTAGTGATACAGGAAGCAAAATTATCCAGGTAAAAGAAGTTAAACCACATTTTTCACTGAAAAGCAGCTATTGTAAAACCTTTAGATTTTGTTCCACATGCACTGCCTTTAGTAAATCATCCTATAATATTCTAGTTTATAGAAAGAGAATCTATGAAGCTCTTAGTAACTAAATTAGCAGCCTAGAAAATTAAGTGAAAAATATACACATTCCTTCTAAAACAAAATAAAGCCTTAACAATTTCTTATTTTATGAAGTTTAACACTGGATTATGAAAATGTTATGCTCTAACACAGTGGAATGATATGAAAGCCCAGTATTATAAAAGTTTTAAAATATTCAAAATATTCTAACAAGAGTAAAATTCTCCATTGTATTCACTTCAATCACCATAAGGAAAATCACCACTAAGTAAAAGGATAAAATGCTTCTTTCTTTTTCTTTCTCCTAAACCTTAAAACAATTCATAAAGTTTCCATCAACAGTTTGGAATTATATATACAGATCTAATTAAAAAGCCTAGAAGCACATACTAAGCTAAGTCTCAAACTTTTGAAATTGCTAAAAATCAATATGAAATTAACACAGAAACCTATGGTTAGTCTTAAAGATCTTTGCAAATTCACAAAATGCTTCCAAATCATGGTAGTTCATCCCAAACGCTCCAAGGAAGCAAGACAGTTTTGCCATATTTCTATTTCCCCATGAATGGTAATAGTAATTATTCCCTCTTCCTCCCTAGTATCTTGTCCTGTGCCTTATTACAAAAGGGAAAAACAATAATTTATAAACATGAAATCATACCAAAGAGAAATAGGGCCAAATGGATATACCCGAGCACCAAGAACCCCCAGGGCAGAATAAATGTCCAGGATTTCCAGGCGCAATGGGCAAACTTTCAAGAGCTCTCTGGACAGAAAATGAACTAAAACAATTAAAATGTTGATGCATTTTAACTGACACAAAATCTCCTTCTCTCCTTCTTAACAACTCTGCCAAAGTTATCTTCACAAGCAAATGTCAGGAGGCACAGTTCACAGTTAAGTCGACAATCAAACAAGAACAGCTGCATGGGTCTGGCACATTGGAGATTCGGAGAGCATTTACTAAACAGACGACCCAGAATCCAGATTTGTTAGGTAAGGACAGTACCCACCTAGAAGTTCATAAGAAGATATTCTACCAAAGTCCAAGGAGAAAGGGAAAAGAATGTTTACTCCCAGGAATAAATGTATTCACACTGGCACTCACGTGAGCTTCATCCTGTGACACTCAGAGCTCTCAGGGCATTCATCCTCAATCTCTCCCAGATGCAAGGTTAGAAGTTGGAAATACCTAACACTGGATATGCTGAGTGGGCTCTTCTGTCTGTAACAAGACTACCAACTGCACTGAAGGAAGTGCTGCAAATAAGGAGGGAGAGAAGTGCCATCAGTGTTTCTCCCTATATTGTAATAGTATCAGTCACTTCATCACTCAGATATCATTTTTTAAAAAGAACTCATTGAACACTGCTGAAAATACTCTTCTGCCTACTGAGAAGTATGCTGATTGGAACTCAATTGGCTTAATCTTTTTAGTGTTTTGATTTTAAGGGTTTTTACTCATCTCAGGCTTTTCTATTAAGAAAGATATTCTTGTATGATCCCTGTTCATCAACTAATTTGCTTGACTTGAAAGTCACTAAATTTCTGTGTAAGTTCTTCTATTTTCAGGATGTTAAAGGATTATAAAATCTATCATACAAACTGCTGAAAAAATTTTAACTTCATTTTTAAGACTGCAGTTTATATACCTTTTATTTTTTTATTCCCATTAACTTTCAATACATCCATCATATTCTTTCCCAAGTATATATCAAGTATCAACCTAAGCTCCATGTACTCAGAATCAAGAACGAATTGCAACTTTCCTCCTGAATCTCCTGTGTAAGATATTGGTTATTTTCATTTATACTTTAACCTTGATAAACTGTCTCAACATAGTAATAATAAACACAGTCTCTTCAAAGAGGCATAAATCTGCAGATCAACATGCCAACTACTTTGAATAACCAGAGATAAATGTGCTTGTTGAAAAAATATCCAGAAGGATGCTACTAGTGATAAGGAGTTGCAGTAAGTGTATTAAAATGAAATGACCATTTAGAGGGGCACCAGGCTGGCTCAGTCGGTGGAGCATGCAGCTCTTGATCTCAGCGTCCTGAGTTTGAGCCCCATGTCGGACATAGAGATTTATTAAATAAATAAAAAACTTAAAAAAAAAAACAAGTAAAATGAAATGACCACTATAATGTTTATACCCCAAAGCTCTCCCATGTTGACAAGACACAGATATCTGTAAATATCAATACTGTAACACATGCCCCAGTGTTTTGCTGGAGGGTTTCCACACAATAAGGTATGGTCTAGCTTCAGCCCCACCTCTCTCCAACCAACCCTTTTACTCTTTCCCCTCACCTATTTTCTAAGGTAGAGGGCTTATAATAGTCGGCCTCAGGAGTAGTTCCTGAATATAAATAGCAAACATTAGAGAGAAGGAATACCTATTTTTTTTTAAGATTTACTTATTTATTTGAGAGAGAAAGAAAGTGAGAGAGAGAGAATGCATGGAGAGGAAGGGCAGAGGGAGAGAGAAACTCAAGTAGACTGTGCTGAGTGCAAAGCCCAGTGCAGAGCCCGACACGAGGCTCTATCTCATGACCCTGAGATCATGACCTGAGCCAAAACCAAGAGTCAGACGCTTAACGGATGCACCACCCAGGCACCCTGGAGTCTATAAACAAATGTTTGATGTGATGTAGGTAAGTCAGACCTCATGACTTCCCTGCTGAAAACACTCTAGTTTATTTCATAGTTTGTACAATAAAACCCCAGGTCCTTCCAATGGCTCACGGCCCTGAGCAGCCTGACTCTTATGTCCCCCTTTGACCTCAGCTTTATCTATACTCCTACCTTCCCATTATGCACCAGCCACACCAGCCTTCCTCCAGTACCTCTAGTGGCCATTTATAACTTTGGAGTAAAAAAAAAAATAGCTACCTCAAAGGATGCTTTGAGCATTAGAGAAGTTCATATTCATAAAGGGCTGGGAAGTATGTCTGGCACATAATAAGTATTTTGCTGATTGCTTCCCCCTCTAGACTTGTATAGTTACTGTCCCCTCTCTTAGGAATGTTATCATGCTAGTTCTCAGCTCAAATGTCCACTCCTCAGAGAAGCCTTCCCAAACATCTCATTCAAAGAAGCAAAACTAGCCTCCCTGACAGGATACCCTTTCTCTCAATGCCCTCATTGGTTCCTGTCATAATCTCCTTCTCATATTTCTTTCCTTTCATTCTGTCTTTTCATCTTCTCATTAGGATGCAAGCTCCACGAGGGCAGAAACATTGCTTCCTTTTGAATCTCTAGCTCTTGACATAGAACTTGAACACATATTGGGTATTTGTCTAAATATGTGCTTAATTCATTAGTTAATGGGATCATGAGATCTGGATTCCAATTCCATTATTTGGAAAGTCTCCTAATTCCTCAGAGTTTCAATTACCTCATTTATAATTAAAGGTAATTATTGCTTCTCTACCTGTGCTTCAGTGTGAAATGCAAATTGGATAATCTACATGAAAGTGCTATAGAAACTGTAAATATTACCCAAATATTAGTTGTTATTTTAAAGAAACAAGCTAACATAGTAGAATAAGTACTAGTGAAAAGTCTAAATGCAACTTCCTTCAAGTCTTTATTGTGAGACTCTAAGCATGTACTTCCCTGAGCATCTGACTCATCTAGACAATCATAAATGTCATGTGAATATGTACAAAAGGTGACTTACAAAATAGTGGTATCATGCCAAGAGAGCCTTACCATTCCCCTTACCTTGATAATACTTTAGACAATCATAAATGTCACTTGAATATGTACAAAAGGTGACTTACAAAATAGTGGTATCATGCCAAGAGAGCCTTACCATTCCCCTTACCTTGATAATACTTTAGACAGGTCTTCCTGAATATAAGCCCCAATCCCCCTTTTTATTGAAAACTTGCAATTGTAAATTCTTTCTCTGCCTCTCAGATATAAATCTTCTCTGAGACTCTTGTAACCCAAAGATATTTTCCTCTAAGACCCAGGAACCATCCCCTTGAGAAGTAATCATCAAGAAAGATAGTACTCCTATCTCTGAGTCTTTGTGGGAAGGTAGGAGCCTAACTTTGATAAGCAACAATTAGCAAACACAGATGATCTAATCACATTGACCAGTGTGTCCTCCTGTAGTTTTCCAATAATTTACCCCAGTGTTTAAAAACTCTTCTACCTTTTGTTTCAACAGAATTGAGTTCACTGCCTCCCTTATTTCAATAACCTCAATCCCTATTACAATAGTCTTGAATAAAGTCTTCCTTGCCAGTTTAACCTGTTTGGTGCAATTTGTCTTTAACAAATTATAGGAGTGAAAACAATGGCTCCTTTGGATTAGACTGAGCTCATCACAAACTCCACCAAGGCAATCTGGGATCAGGCTAACCCATTACTATCTCTCTCAAACTTTTCTATCCTCAGGTCTATGTTTTTAGAGCAATTTTAGGTTCACAGTAAAATGGAGAGACAGATACAGAGACTTCTCATATATGTCCTGCCCCCACACATGCATTGCATCCTGTTATCAATATCCTCTACCAGAGTGGTACATTTATTACAACTGATGAACCTACATGGACACATCATAATCACCGAAAGTCCATATAGTCTACCTCAGGATTCACTCTTGGTGTTGTACATTCTGTAGGTTTGGACAAACGTATAATGACATGTATACATTATTACAGTATCATACAGAGTATTTTCACTGTCCTAAAAATTCTCTGTGCTCTGCCTATTAATCCCTTCTTCCTCCACTCCCCACCCCAACCCCTGGCAACTTGGGTCTTACTGTGTCCAGTTTTGCCTTTTCCAGATGTCATATAATTGGAATCATACAGTATGTTGCTTTTTCATATGGGCTTCTTTCACTTAGTAATATGCATTTAGGTTCTTCCATGTCCTTTCATGGCTTGATAGCTCATTTCTTTTTAGTGTTGAATAATATCCTATTGTGTAGATACACCAGTTTATATTCTATTCATCTACTGAAGGACTTGATTGCTTCCATGTTTTGACAATTATGAATAAAGCTGCTATAAACATTCATGTGCACATTTTCATATGGACATAAATTTTTAACTCCTTAGGGGAAATACCAGGAGTGCTATTGCTAATCACATGGTAAGTGTATGATTAGTAGATTAGAAACTGTCAAACTCTTTTCCAAAGTGGCTGTAGCATTTTTCATTCCCATCAGCAATAAGAGTCCCCCTTCGTTGCTCCATATCCTTGCCAGCATTTGGTGGTGTTAGTGTTCTGAATTTTGGGCATTCCCATAGGTGTATAGTGATATCTCACTGGTGTTTTAATTTGCATTTTTCTGATGACACACAATGTGAGGCATTTTTTACATGTTTATTTGTCATATTTGGTGGTCCTTTTATCTTCTCTTCTCTTTTCTATGTCAAGTATTATCGGAAAGACCATCACCTTCAAGTTTCTCCTTATAATTGATGTTCACATGCAAATAATGTGATTACAGTGATTGCCTGTTTAGTTGGATTGTAAAATCTTCCTAAACCTTGTTATTGTTGTCATTCAACATAAGTCAATTCAGTGCCTCAGTCTCTGCTCCTGTGAAATGAGTATGTTGGATCAAAAAAGTCCTTTCCAGTTGTGTTATTTGGGGGGTCTAAAATGCTTTTTGGACCTTTCTTTAAATCTTGATACTGCATCTATAATTCCCTTGGATGTTTAAGGGAAGACACAGGAATGGTAAGGGCTCTATCTGGAATATGTAATGTAACTGTGCTACAAAATTTTTTAAAGTTTGAAATGTATGGGTTTTTTATAATTTTCTTCCCATTATCACTACTGTACTGACACTACACTTACCAGCAACTTACTTAAACGTCCCTGGGATAAATTCAACTCTGAATGACACATGGTGAAGCCAATTTTAAATACTGAATGTCAAAATTAAATCAATACTTATTTAGTAGGAAATTATGAAACTGCTTTCAATTTCCAAGGATGATTTTAGTTTTGTTGCTCTTTTTAGAAGTTATCAGTTCTGTGAAAAATATCACATTATTAAGAAAATTTGTCCTGGACCTGTCCTGAATTTAGACTTATTTATCTCATGCCTTTGCCTATGGGTCTCCCAGTTCCTGAACTTCTCTGTTCAGAGTATCCCTAAGTTTATAACCATTAAAGTATCTGCTTTTAGTAGATACATTTGGAATTTCCAGACAGAGATACCCATGAAAATCCAACCAAAGGTGAGTATCAGAGTGAATCAGATTTATATATGACTTAGTGACTGATTTTCATTTGATCTACTGCCTGATTTCTTTATCATTCTCTTGCAGGTGAGTCACTGTTAAATGTCATGGTTGCTTTATGTCAAAACAAAGTGAAAATCTGTTACTATCAATCTGTGAACATAAATTCAAATTTAGTAAGAACTCCCTTGAGAACCTATGATAAAATCTTTGTTTTTCAAAGAACTAATCAGTACAAATAGGACACAAAGAATGCCCTCCATGTTTCATTTGATTTTCCATTTTGCTACCATTTGATAGTGACTGCCTTGTTGATATCATAAACAGGTAGCAGATGACTATAGAAGAAACAGATATTTTTTTAGATATAAAAATTATGGGTTAAGCTCTCTGCAAATCAATGTAATACAAGAATCTTAAAGACACAAGTTACAAAGAGTTCCAAAAGAAGCAGACACTTTATCTTGAATTATATAATATAAAGTAACATTTAAACAGATTCAAAATGATTAATTCCTTTTTTAAAAATAATTCTAATCTTTCACATTTCCAGGATATATTCCCAAAACTCTTAATTACCTCCACTTATTCTTTAGGAGTCAGAAAAAAGGATAAGATGTCTAGCATTTACTGAACACATATATGGACTCATTTATCCTTCACAACAGCCTTACAAGGAAAGAACTGTTATTTTCATTTTACAGATGAGAAAACTGAGGCTTGGAGTGCCTAAGTAGAACTTATCCAAGGACATAAAATAGAAATGTTAGAGCCACATCTGAAATTAGTTCTGTTTCAATCAAAACCCATTTTTTTCTTTATACTGGAAAGAATGTTCTACTATCAGGAGAATAGAGGTAATGTTAAAAAGAAAACAGCCAATCTTGGTAATACAGATGATCTGTCCTTCAGTTTCAGCAAAATGGGAGGACTGAAGAGAAGCCCAAGTTTGATTTAGAGCCTTTGCTGTAGTGTTTCATTAGACAGGGGAACTACAAAGCGTACGTTATATGGATTCTAAGAAAAAAAGCATTAGAGGACTTGATAATGGAAGTAATTTTGCTCTAAAACATTTTGCAATAGATTAAAGAGAAAATAGTGAGAAATCAAACATCTCCACGCAAACATAATGGGCAGCACATAGTCCTGGCACAGATATTTCTTAGGAGTTTGCAAATATATAACTACAATTCAGGGCCAGAGATAACTCTTCAGTTACAGATGCCATACAGAAATTTGTTTCTGTAGCCACATTTATGAAATGTAATTGCTGCTTTGTCCCTATCTCTGGAAGAAAGACCTTCTGCATTATCTGGTTGTTTTCCTAAAGCAATGTTCTCCATTCATTGCTCTCACATTAATGACCTTAAAAAGAAACTCTCAGTGCTACCTGGAATTAGTGAAGATTGGAATTAGATGCTGTTACTTTAAAACTCATCCTGTAGTTCCAGACTCACTGCCTACGACTCTCTCAAATGGACTCTGGTCCAGCAAATGGAGGTTAATAACTATCCCTAAACCCAACCCATCCTTGAATTTGTCCATGCTGCTCTCTCTGCTTGAAATGTTCATTTCCCACTCCAACACTACCACCAGTACTGCCTAAGGAATCCCTAGATTATCTCTATTACTTGCAAATAATAGAAAATCCACTTAACCATGAGTTAAACAATAAAGACCTTAAATATTCCTAAATTCTATAAATGCAGAGGAACTCAGTTGCATGTTTTGGTTAATTTTCTGACCCAACAGTTTTCAAGGAGCCAGTGTTTTCCTTCTTTCGATCTGCTGGGATTCATTACATAGCTAATAGTCAAGACCACAGCTGCTGGAATTAGACAACTTGAGTTAAAAATAAAATCTACTGCTTTATAACCTTCAGAATACATATAAGTTCTCCAAGCTTTATTTTTTTCATCTATAATAGAGATAAAAATAGTTTCTAGGGTCTAATGGCTTAATATATGTAAAGTGAGGATTTAATATTCTAATATGAAAAACTGTAAAAATTGTAAAATGGCATGTGGCACATAGAATTACAGAAATGTTTTCTATACTTTTGTGCTCATGGGAAAATGTCTGTCTGTCTCTCTCTCTCCTTTCTCTCTGATAATCAGAGATAAAAGATCTCCTCGAAGCTACCCAACAGCCATAACTTATAAATCATGTCTATGCCTAGCTGCACGGAAAGCTGGGAAAGAAAGCTTCTGGTCCGTCGTGGAGTCAGGGCTCTATCAGCAAGGACATAGGGAAAGGCTAGATTAGGGAGAGGAGTGACTATTGTATATTCGACCAAAGGTGGCTGTCAACATCACTCTTTAGCCTTTAAACACCACTATTCAAGGGTGTCTCAAAAACCCTCCACCTTCCATGAGACCCTTCCTGATTTCCAAACCAGGCATCATTTTTTTCCCTTTTCAAGATACTCTGAACAGTTGTGCGAATTGTCAGAATCAATCATGTATTAGACTTTAAAAATATTTAAGAAAATTTAAGGCTGAATGAAACTATAAACATCACCTAGTTCAATCAAACTTGTGATGATCAAATTATATCTACCATATATAAATCAATTAAAATAACCAAAAATAGTTACCATTTGAGTGTTTACCCTATGTCATGTGTGATAATAGGTGATTTATCTAAGTATTTTATTTACTCCGCACAATGGTCTTACAACATTGGAGTTGCAGTTAGACTTGCTTTAGAATATATTCCCAGTAAATCTCCTCTCCCTCGACCCCTTAAAAAATGTAGCTATTTCACTATTCAATTTACTTCTCACAATGAAATCAAATCTATAAGCACACATACATAATTAAAAAGATTTATTATGGAGAAAATGCTTTAAGAAAGCAGAAACAAATAATTCCCTACCTAACTCCCCATTTTTTCCCTGGGGATTGATAGCCATTTTGAAAGAAAAATGGTTGAATGCTCAGACACTTACTTACAGACTATCCTTTTATTCTTTCATAAGTCCAATTTAGAAATTGCCAAATTTTACTACATAAGAGGTACCGTGTAGCTCTGTATATATGAAACTGTGGATGCAGTATTTCATAAGTGATGAGATATTTTCAAGCAGAATATTGATTAGATGGGATTATCATTTTATCTTTTACTTTAGAAAGTAACTCAAGTATAACATGTGAATCCACTGTATTATTACCATTTTACAATGGTCTCAAAGAGAATATATTAGTTGCCCAAGGACATACAGCTAGTAGTTAGTTTAAGTATGGAATTATAACCCCTACTGGTCTGACCCAAATGCCAAAGTGGCCAATATATACACTGCCTGCTTATTGACCTCCACCTACAGTGTTAATTCCTTCAGTGCAGAAATTATGTCTTTGTGTTGCCCTGAGTATACAGCCCGTGTTTTACAAATAGAAGATGACTAATGTATATTTGTTGTAATGAGAACTCTGAAAATTAATCACAAAAACTCTGATAGTGGTCTTTCTTATTCTTTGCCTCCTGAAGTGCTCCAAGTCTCAGAGGGGAAACAGGAACCAAAGTTGACTAGAATTAGCAGTAAAAGAGACATCCTACCCCAATACTAGCAGCACAAATAATAGAGGTTTTACCTGTGCCTTTTTAATTCTTAAATTGGTGTTTTCTCATAAAATTAAAACGTAACTTATGAACTACTCTCAACCTCCTTGGCATTCTACGTCATGTTTATATTTTTATTTTCTTTGAATCAACTTAAATCCAGTTCTAAGCCTTCATCTCTCTAAACAGCTGATAAATCTAATCTTAATTATTATTTCCAAGGTTCTAGTCATACCTCAACAATAGTTATGACAAGACTTGTACAGCCCCAAAGTCAAGGTGTGTCCCTCTCGTCATTAAGCATCTGACTCCACCTATTATTCCTGAGATTCCTATGCTTTGGCCTACATGGTCTCTTCAGGGCTGTGGTATCTACAGTCCAACTTCCCTAGGTATGTTTAATTTTATGTGTCAACTTGGCTAGGCCATGGTACACAGATATTTGAACAAATACATCTGGATGTTGCTGTGAAGTTATTTTTTTAAGATTAGTATTTAAATCAGTAGAGTGAGTAAAGCAGATTACTCTCTATAACACAAGTGGGCTTCATCCAATCAGTTGAAGACCTTAAGACAAAGACTGATCGCTCCTGAGGAAGAGGGAATTCTACCTGCTGTTTACCTTTGGACTTAAGCTGCAACATCAGCTCTTCCCTGCTTGCCTACCGATCTCAAACTTGCCATCCTCCACAATTGTGTAAACCAATTCTTTAAATCAACCCTGCACCCTCTCTCCCTCTCTTTCTCTTTCTTACACACACACATATGTATATATGTGTGCACATACACACATATACATATATATGTATATACACATATACATAATGTATATATGTTCTGTTTCTCTGAAGAACCCTACCACTACACCACACTAGATGTATCACATACCTGACTATTCAGGAAGTAACCCTTAATATTTAATGATAACATGAACCTTCCTTTTCTTCCAGTTTCCCAGGATACTCAGCCTTCAACTGATCAAAATAACCAAGGAGCTAAGACTCCATTATTCATGTTCTTGCTCCCATGGAGAACTTTTGAAATAATTAACCACTTCTAATGTTCCCCTTCCTTTATTTACTTAACGTGAACTTTTAATTAATTCGGTTTGAGAATACATAGGCAGACATCATCATCTCTTGTCCAGATTATCACAAAATCCATTAAGTAGTCAACATGATCTTTTAAAAACATAAGTCAGTTCATGTTATTCCTCTACTTAAAATCTTCCTATGACTTTTCTTCATTTATGGTAAAATCTAAACTCATTGCCATCACGGCCTATAAGGCTCCAGCTGATCTGGCCTCTGCTACCTCTTCAAATTCATCTCATATACCACCCACTGCATACTAGCCACAATGGCCACATATCTGTTGCTCAAACAAGTTAGGCTTTGCAAGCAAATGGCATTTTAGGCCTTTGGTAATTGCTATTAAAAGGGTTTGTGATGCTATTCCCCAGGATATTCTCTTGCTGGCTCTATATTTCCATAGGGGCACAGTGAAACAGCTTCCTCCTCAGACAGAACACCACTACCTGCCTAGTTAAGGCCAGCCGCCCATACCACCTCTCGCTGGTTTATTTTCTTCACACACTGGTTTATTTTCTTCACAACACTTTCTTATTTTCTGAAATTATCTTGTTTATTTATTTGCTTACTTGAATGTTGTCTGTTTATCCCACAAGAATTTAAGTTACATGAGAGTGAAAACTGTCTGCCTTGTTGATCCTGAATTTCTAGGGTCTGACATAACAATAATTTAATAAGTACTTATTGAATGAAGAAATCCAAACAAGGTACTATCCTGTTTCAAAAAAGGCAGCCAAATAGCAATCACCTATTAGAAATGGGATACAATTTAAAGGCTTGTCCTCAGAAATAAAGCAAAAGATGAGTTTCCAGACCAACAATACAAGGTAAGCTCTAGAATAGACCAGAAGTAAAGTTAACAGCAGAGCACTAATCAAGAGAGCCAAAGGGCATTACATTCTCAGCCTGAAAACAATATCAGGTGGTAAGTATGGGGCAGGACTGAGCCACCAAGAAAATGTTAAAGACTGGCAAAAAAAGACAGCTGCTGAAGCAGAGATGAGGGAAGTTCATCAAATAGATCAGGGCTCAGCAAACATTTTCTATAAGAACACAGATAGTAAATATTTCAGACTCTATAGGTCATAAGTCTCTGTCACAATTAAACAATTCTGCTGTTTCAGCACAAAAGCACATATAGACAATATATAGACAAAATGAATGTGATTGAGTACCAATAAAAAATTAATTATGGACACTGAAATTTGAATTTTCTGTAATTTTGATTATTTTGAGATAATTGTAGATTAACTTAAGTTGTAAACAATACTGCAGAGAGATCCCATACACCCTTCACCCTATTTCCCCAATGGTAACATCTTATAAAACCATAGTACAATATAACAACCAGCATATTGATATTGATATAGTCAAGATACAGAATATCTACAGCACCACAAAGAACCCTCATGTTGTCCTTTTATAGCCACACTCATTTTCCCCCAACCCCCATTCTTAATTCCTAGCAACCATTAATCTATTCCCCATCCTATAATTTTGTCATTTCAAGAATGCTATAATACACCTTTTGCAATTGGCTCTTTTTATATAGCATAATTTTCTGGAGAGTCATCCAATTGTTGCATGCGTCACATTTGTACCTCTTTCCTGCTCAGTAGTATGGCATGGTATGGATATAATTCTATAGTTTTTCTATCTTTCTAACTGCTTTTGGTTTTGGTATCTAGGTAATAAGAGCTTCATAAATTGAATTAGGAAATGTTCTCCCTCTTCTATTTTCTGAAGAAGATTGTATAGAAATGGCATTAATTCTTTAAACTTCTAGTAGAATTCTCCAGTGAAAGCATCTGGGCTTAGATATGTTGTTTCAGAAGTTTTTAAATTACAAATTTAGTTTCCTTAATATTTATAGGGATATACAAATGTCCCATTTCATATTAGGTGAGTTGTGGAAATTTGTACTTTTTGAGGAATTCAGAAATCATTTAAGTTGTCAAATACATGTGTATATAATTGTATTAGTCCTGCATGACCTTCTTGATATTTGAAGTGTCTGTAGTGACAGGTCCCATTTCATTCTTGGTAGTGGTAATATTTTGTCTTTTCTCTCTTTCTTTTGTCAATATTGCTAGAGGTCTGTCAATTTTATTTTTTCCTAAGAGCCAGTTTTGGTTTCATTGATCTTCTCCATTGTTTTTCTGCTTTCAATTTCCTTGATTTCTGCTCTTATCTTTATTATTTCCTTTCTTCTTCTTCCTTTGGGTTTAATTATGGTCTTCTTATATAATAGGCTCTTTACATAGGGTCTTAGATTACTCATTTGAGACATTTCTGCTTATTTAATTTAAACAGTGTTATAAATGTCCTTCCCAAAACTGCTTTACCTGTGTCCCACAAATTTGTTTTATTTTAATATTCATTTAATTAAATGTTTCCTTTTGTCATTTCTCTTGAGTCTTTCTCCTGACCCATAAATTATCTAGAAATGTGTTGTTTAGAACTCTGTGTTTCCAAGTGTTTGGAGATTTTCCTGTTTTCTTTCTGTTATTTATGTCTAGTTTAGTTTTGTAGTGATAAAAGAACAAATTCTTTATGATTTCAATCCTTCTAAATTTTTTGAGGTTTGTTTTATACCCAGAAAGTGATCTATCTTGGTATATGTTCTGCGGACACTTAAAAAGAATGTGTACTCTTCTGTTTGGTATAATGTTCTATAAATGTTGATTATATCTTACTGGTTGCTAGCAGTGTTATCATTTTATCCTTGCCAATTTCCTGTCTATTTTCTCTGTCAGTTGCTGATATAGGAGTTGTAATAGATTAATTTGTGGCCTCAGAAAAGACATTTTCCCTCAGAAGTTGTGAGGGTGACCTTATTTTGAAAAAGGGGCTCTTTGCAGGTGTAATTAAGTTAAGGATCTTGGGATGAGATCATACTGAAGAGAGGATGTGCCCTAAATTCAACAACCAGGATCCTTAATAGAGAAAGGGAGGGATAGATATGAGACACAGAGACACACACTAGAGGATCATGGGAATATGGAAACAGAAATTGAATTGGTGTGTCTGTAATGCCAAGAATTTTGGGCAACTACCAGAAGCTAGAAGAGAGGTATGAAACAGATTCTCCTTAGAACATCCAGAAAAAAAAAAAAAAAAATGCCAACACCTTGATTTGAGGCTTCTGGCTTCCAGAATTCAAAGAGAGTAAGTTTCTATTGTTTTAAGCTACCATTTTTATGATGACTCTGGTTTCTGGGCTCGAAAAACAACGTGCTGACTTTTAACATTTTTAGGAGGATTTTAGCTGTTATTTCTTTGAATACTTTTTTAGTCTCACCCTCTTTGTTATGGACATTTTAGGAAATTAAATAAGTGTGTCGAAGTCTGCAACTATCATTATGTATTTGTCTATTTCTTCCTCATGTTCAATCAGTTTTTGCTTCACATACTTTGTAGCTCTGTTGTTTGGTGCATACATATTTAGGATTATATATGCTATTCATATACTAATAGTCACATGATCTATAAATATCAACCTAACTGTTTTCTTACATTTAATGTGAGATTTTATAGAAAACATACAAGCAAGGTCAAGTTTGTGTGTGTGTGTTTTAATCCACTATGCAATCTGCCTTTTAACTGATATATTTAGACCATTTACATTCAGTGTAATTATTGATATGCTATGGCTTAAGTCTGCCATTTTATTTTTTGGTTTCTGTTCATTTTTTCTTTTTCCTGTTTTACTACGGGTTACTTGAACATTCTTTTAGAATTCTATTTTGATTTTCCAACAGTTTTTCAGGATGCTCTTTGCATTGCTTATGTAGTAGTAGTGCTATGTATTACCTTATATATAAGTAACTCATTACAGTCTACTGGTGTTAACATTTTACCAATTATAATATAATTTATAATTTATAGATATAATTGCCTATATTGTAATGTAATTACATTAAATATGCCCTATACATATTTGTAAAACCATATCAGACAGTACTATAATTTTAGCTTTAACCATCAAGCATACTTTAGAAACCTCAAGAGGAGAAGAAAATTTTATAGTACTCACCCATATTTTTGATCTTATGTTGTTTATTTCTTCCTGATATTCCAAGATCCTTCTTTTATCATTTCTTTTCTGTTTAGAGAGTTTTCTTCAGTCATTCTTTTAGAGTAAATCTGCTGGTGAAAAATTATGCTAATTTTCTTTCATCTAGCAATGTTTTGATTTCCTTACCATTTCTGAAGGATATTTTCACCAGATAAAGAATTCTATGTTAATACCCCATTCCTTTTAGGATTTGGAAAATGTGTACTATTTTCTTCTGGCTTCCATGGTTTCTGATGAAAAACACACTGCCACTTGAATTGTTTGTCCCTATTAATAAACACTCATTTCTCTCCCATGGCTTTTAAGAGTTTTTTTTGTTTTTTGTTTTTTGGGGGTTTTTTTGCCTTTAATTTTCAGAAGTTTGACTATAATGTGTCAGTGTGGATTTCCCTGGGTTCTGGGCTTGAACAACAACTTGCTGACTTTTAACATATTTAGGAAGATTTTAGCCATTATTTCTTTGAATACTTTTTTAGACCCACCCTCTTTCTCCTCTCCTCTGGAGAGTCAAGTGATGTCTTAGATCTTTTGTTACAGTCCTACATGTCCTTAAGCTTTATTTACTTTTTCAAGCAATTTTACCTTTGTTGTTCAGAGTGGGTAAATTTTATTGTTCTATCTTCAAGTTCACTGACTTTCATCTGATCTTTCTATTCTGATGTTGAGTCCTCCCATTGAGTTTTTATGTCAGTTATTGTACTTTTTAATCCTAAAATTACCATTTAGTTCTTCTTTATATCTTCTATTTCTTTGATGAGAATTCCTATTTCATTGTTAAGACTTTCTGTTTTTTCATTTATTTCAACTGTGTAACTGCTCATCAAAGCATTTTTATGACGACTGCTTTAAAATCTTTGTCAGATATTCTAAGGTTTTGTCATATTGATATTGATACTGATTTTTTTCATTCAAATTGAGATTTTCAAATGGAAATAGGACATTTTCAGTATTATGCTATGAGATTCTAGATATTCTTTAAATCCTCTATTTTTAGACACTGCTCCAAAGGAAAAATGTGGAGTTTTACCATCTCATTACTTCAAAGTGAGGGTAGAAATCCAAGTTCTCCAACTGACATCCACTGACTCTCAAGGGCAGAAAGGCCTCCTTGATACTGCTGGCAGGGTGGGAGTTCTAGATCCCCTCTAGGCCTCCACTAATACTATCATGGCTGGGAGGAACAGGAGTGCCTCCACTGACACCATGGGTTGGTAAGGGGTGGACTCATTACAACTGGGTACTGGTGAAAATCCTGAATCACCACTAAGCTTCCTCTGACACCACCACAGTGGGAAGGAGGAGACGCATCTCATTACTACTAGATAAGAGTCTAGGCTCCCCACATTGTTTCCACAGATGCTAGGGAGATGGAAGTAGGGACCCACCACATGGACCCTGGTAGAAAAACCACTGAGGTTGGGATGCCTCATTACAGCCTTGCAAGGGTTTCATACTCAGCCTTTGCCAGAAAAGTTGGGAGTTGGACTAATCTTTATGTGGTGTTTGGCTGAAGTATAGCAGCTATTGTCAGAAAACTTTCTTCCTAGGCTGTCCCTTTCCTAGTGTTTGGCTAGAAAGATGAAGCTTTTGTTATTGTGTGACCAATGACATTTCCAGGCTTCTGGTTCTTTCAGCTCCAAGTGTAGGCTACATGAGCCAAAAAGAAAAATAAAGAAACTCATCACAACATCACAGTGTTATTGTTTGGGTCCTGAGGACCCTAATTTGTTTGTCTTTTCCTCTCTATTTTTCAGGGTCTTTTTGTTTGTTTCATATGTAATGTTTTTAGATATACTTAGCAGGAGGAGTACTCCTTCTTCCTGGAAGTAAAGGTCTCCCAATTCCATATAATTTTAATTTATCACGAAATACTATTCATCTTTTCATTTTCTTCCTACCATTAAAAGGTGTAAAACCCTGCTTAGCAGGTAGGCCATACAGACATGGTGGCAAACTGGATTTGGCTCATGTGCCATCATTGCCAACCCCTAAAATAGATCAAGCTTTTAGAACTATGATCATTTTTGCTCTGTAGACACAATAACCTGCCCATAAAAAGAATGAGGTAGACAAATGAAAAGAAAAATAGCTTTTCTCTTTTCTAATATCTGGGAACTTGGGAAGAAGACAAAATAATTGTTGGGAGAATGCATGAGTAGGATCAGATTAAAATTATTAAAGATCCTAAGGATCTCAAGAGACTTCATGGTCTCCTGGATATAATTCCAAATAAAACAACACTAAGTCACAAAATAAGAATAAATAATTCCATCAAAATCCTGATTTTTTTCTAATTATGACTACTTTTATGTTTATTGTGAAATAAACATATGACTTCAAATAAAATTTTGAATGATTTTCCCGCTCTGTTTTTGCCCTAATCATATATCTAATATGCTTGTTGAGTAATCCAACTTGACAAATTAAATACATAAATGCAGTAATTTCCCTTTATATACAGACATTAATTGTATTAAGGAGGTAGCAAAACACATCCAAGCATGTGATAGTCCAGATTGTAAAATATGTAAAACAAAGTCATAGATAGGAAAGATAGCTTGAAAGTAGCTAATAGCAATAAGACAAAAATGAAAAGAAAATTAAATAATTGGCAAGCTGAAAACTATCTAGCAAAGTAAAAGTTCCAAGAACTATCTTGGCTTCACAAGAGAAATTCAGACAGAGTCTTACAATGTGAAAGTCACACAGCTGCAAAATATTTCCAGTGAGGGCTGGGCAGGGGGTGGGGTAGGGGAAGACAATGTTGAACTCATAGGGCAAATGAATGCACTGCCACATCTTAATTGTTCAGCTGAGCCAGCCTGAAAATTCATGCAAAGTGCAGAGTTAGTATACATAATTTTATACTAACATTTTCTTCCTTGGATTGCTATTAAATTTTAAATAAACTGAGGCATGAGCATTTACTAAAGTCATTATGATTCCATTACCCATGGCATGGAGATCTGTACCCATCATGCCAGAAGCTCTTTGCACTGAATTCTGTTCAAACTTTCTCTTCTGAGTTTTTATTTATTTAGTTTGCAGGTCTTCAGTAAGAAACACCCAGTGTCATCTGAAAAGACACATATTGCAAGAAACTAATTTCCTCCCTTACTGGAGCTATGTGATGTGTGACTTCCCATTGAGTACAACTGCCAACAAGGCACAGGTGTGCACTGCATGAGGAGGTGAAAATGTGATTATAGGAAGAGAGATGTTATGATTTTGTCCCTGTATCCATAATGTAATCAGCCTCAAATGAGTGCCTGCTTTTCTTTCTCATAGTAAACACAAAGTCTGGGAAGCAAGAAAACCAAAAACTTTGCCATATCCAGATTCAAATTCATACTGTAATTGGCTTTAGAAATAAGAAGAAAAGCAGTTTTATCCCCCTTCATTGATTCTTTGGCTTACTACAGAAAAGCATCCTAGAAATCCTTTTACTTCTAATATTTTCATGCTATACTAGTTGAATAAGTCAGATCCAACACTGAATGCGTTGTCCTTTTTCTTAAATTTAATTAAATCAGCCATTTCATACTTCATTCTTTAAAAGGTAATTTTTAAAAAAGGTATAACATCCTTCTATTTTCAGTGACAAAATGTTTTAACTGGAAATGCTTATAAATTTAACTCAATAAAAGGGAAGTTAAACTTCCATAAACTAAGGCAAGGCACCAAATATTATTAAATCAGGATCAAATATTATTAATTCAACTAATTCAAATATACTTCAACTCAGATGGGTACAAATAACTTATGTACAGGGTTATTCAATGTAGGATTGTTTGAACTAGAGTAAGTTTGGGAAAAAACTAAATATCCATTAATAGGGGTCTAGTTAAATAAACTGTGGTACATCTATATATTGCATCCATAGTAAAAGGATAACCTACATCTTTATGTACTAATATGAAATAATGATATCTGATATGTATGAGTATAATATTCAACCATTTGGTTTAAAAAAGATAAATAAGGATGTGTGTGAATTTATGTACTTTCTTACATATACATACAATATTTTCAGAAGGATATAAATGAAAGGATAACTGCGGTTGTCTATATGAAGAAAAATCAGGTGGTTGAAAAACATTGGTTTTAGGGGAAATTTTTACTATCATTTTACAGTTTTTGAATGTTTAAGCCATGTAAATGATTACCTATTCAAAAATGTTAAATTTTAAAATTTTAGAAATATTACATTGCTAGTATATTAAAATGTGATAAATGCAATCAATAATGATACTGTACTACACAGATAGATTATCACTAATTTGGGGCTGAATGCATAATGCATCATACTTGTATCAAACCAATTAAAATCTCATGAGATAAACATGATCAGGTTCAGTTAACCCAGATGAGGCCCTAACACTGAAGTCTACTCAACAGAACTGATTTTACTTGTGGGAAAAATAGGCAGATAAAAAAGCCTTATGATGTGGGAGATGCAATATATATCAACATGGCAAAATTTACCTCTTCTGTTAAATTGCACTTTCTGAAATTCTCTCTGTTGATAAGATAGAGGAGAAACTATTTGGGGAGAAGTTTACAACATATTGGCTAGTTTACAACATATTGGCTAGTTTACACATTAACATAAATTAGACCATATAATTTAACACAATCTATTATAGCTAGGCTCAGGGAATCAAAGAAATGTAACACAGGAAAGTTTTATTCTTGCTGAAACTTTTGGAACCATCTTGAGTCTTTGCCAGATCTACTGGATACAAGAAATAAACACCCCTAGTACCTGGTTACTAAGTTGTTAAACATTCAAAAGAAATGATTTAAATAGAGGTTAGGAGCCTTAAAGAAAAGTAGGTTTAATTTTAAATTTTGAATAAGACTAGCCTGGAGCATTAAAATTAGAAGCTTTATTAAATATAGTCGAGTATTCACTATGTTGTACACCTGAAACTAATGTAACATTGTGTGTCAACTATACCCAAATTTTTTAAAAAACTTAAATATATAGTCAAGTGCCAATTTACATCAAGGAATTCAGAAATTCAAAGTAATCTCTGATTATAAATCTGTCTGAATAGTTGTTTGTATTATTAAAGATCACAATATCCTACAAGAGCCTTACTTCTTAGAAAACATTTCTTTAAATTGGTATCAAAAGAAGCCAAATGAAAAAAATTATTAATAATGGCAAGGACAAATAATAATTTGAATCCCTATGCAGCAATTAAAATGATAAATATATTCATAGAGTGAGACTAACATTAGTTACCATATTTATATTTAAATCATTCCTAGGTATGCTCCCCTCCCAGATATTTTCTTTTCCAGTAGAGCTTGTTGGAATGGGAAACAACCCCAAAGTACTTTAAGTTAAAATTTTACAACCACTCCTTAGTGAATACATTAAGGTTGAGGAAGGGATGCCAGTTTTAGATGGCAACGCGTATATTTTTTTTAAGTGCCAGTAAGAAAGTAATAAAAAGGAGCTGCTTTAGGCAAAATTATTTCAAATGGTTAGTAAAAAAAAAAAAAATGACTGTAGGTGCAACTAAAACTTTAATGCTGGAAATATTTTTTTAAATTTAATCTGATCCTTAGGTATTTTGAAAATCCATCTTTTTTCTCAGACAAAAAGAAAAAAAAAAATGGCCCAGAGAGAAAAATTAGGTCACAAGATCAATAGTAAATACAGATCTATTTATATGAATATGGGAAAAGTTTAGAAATAAATATTATCATCAAAGTTACAAAAAGTTCAGTAATTAGAAATACTGTTTCCAAATTATACAAGGTTATTTTAGGGTCCCAAAAGTATAGAGATTTCTCTCTTATGCCAAAGTAGTTATTATAAAAATCAACCAAATAAATTTTTCTCAAGGAAGATGTTACTAAACATATTGCTCAAAAGTGAAATAAAGCAAATAAACAGGCTAATCCTGTCCATATTTTCTAGTGCACAAAGCTTTTCCATTCTGGAATGAGCAAATAAAAAGCAAGATAAAAATTGAAAAGATACTAAGAAATAAAAGTACAAAGAAACAACACTGGTTCATCGTAAGAGAAAAGTGCAATTTCTTCACATTTTAATTTTAGTTAAAAAATACACATATAAATATATATAAAGAGAGAGAGAGAGTAAATGAAGTACCAGAGACATAATGAATTCCAGTTCTGGTAACATTTTGTGTATCATAAAATTTTATTCAAAAATTTTAAATGGCCTCCATAAAAATATTATAATAGAGAATAAAAACTATTTTAAGGGCTACAAGTAAAGGTAAATAATAATGAAAATAGAGCCCACTAAGGAATTGATGAGTGGACAGAAAATGAATCTGTCTCATTTAACATGATCAGTAATGGTTTGGAAGAAAGATTAGGAAATGAAACGTTCAGTTCATGATAAATCAGATGGTGTTGCAAATTTCAGTAAGGACAGAAAAGCTAGACAAATGGACCTGAGTAAAAAGAAATGTGGACAAGAAATAAAATTAGATTAAGTTTAGGAAAACTGATGTTAATTTTATATATCATATGAAATGTAAATCACCTGTGGGAAATGTAGGAAAGAAATGTCAAGTTTAACCACCAGAATTAGATAAGAATTTGAAATGATAGCAAGATGTGCCTAATCAGAGTCATGTATAGTTTCAAATTCACAATTGTGAGCTTCTGGAGAATATCTTCGTCAATGGAAAGAATGTATTATGTGTATACTGCTTCTGTTTGTCAAACTAAGGAAGGATTGAAGTAATGAAATACCATTTTTTTCCTGAGCTGTTATAAAATGAATTATATTCCTATACCCACTTTATAAGCCACTATATTAAAGTTTTTAAATTGCTTTTTATCGGGGCGCCTGGGTGGCTCAGTCGTTAAGCGTCTGCCTTTGGCTCAGGTCATGATCCCAGGGTCCTGGGATCGAGCCCCGCATCGGGCTCCCTGCTCAGCTGGGAGTCTGCTTCTCCCTCTCACTCTCCGCCTGCTTGTGCTCCCTCTTTCGCTGTGTCTCTCTCTGTCAAATAAATAAACTAAAAAAAAAATTTTTTTAATTGCTTTTTATCTCTGGATATAGGTGTTAAGCTTTTGGGGGAAAAAAGCAGGCAGGAAGGAAGGGAAGGAGGAAGAGAGGAAGAAAAGTCAGAAAACTGAAATGAAAGAACAATATTTATACCCCCAAAATGATCATTTACTTGACTAAATAATTCTTTTTATCTTCCACTTTACCAAGCACCTCTAGGTAGCACCACAGTGATCAGGCAGAGTATCTTCATTTAGAATTGCCATACAAGTTTTCATGACTCAAACAAAAAATTAGGATCAACACAAAGTCAAATGAGGAAAATAAAGATGAGAAGAGATAGGACATGATCGAGTACATTCTGTATGTCAAACAGGTTCCATACATTATCGAGTTTAATTTCACAATGACATTAACAGGTATATCATTTTAAAGTGGTCACTTAAAAATAAAGGGAAGAAACTAGCCAAAGGTCAAAGAACTACTAGATCTTTGGCAGAGTATTAATTAAATGCCACACCTGTGTGACTCCAAACCCTTCAACTGTACTACACGTTCCCCAAACTGTATCAAGCACCTTGAAATAGAAAACATATTCAACTCTATCAATGGGCCAGCAGTCAAATGAAATAAAAAAGAGAAGAAAGAGGAGAAGGAGAAAAAGGATGAGGAAGCAAAACCACTGTGGTCCTTGCCCCCTGGTTACTGAAAATCCTATTGAAGAATCAAAGAACTAAAGTTTAGAAATATTATATATAAATATAAAGTCTCCCAGATTTTATAAAAGAAGAGATTTCTCAGCATAAATTATGACAGGGTAGGTTTCCTGGAGAAGGAAGCCCTCATTATGGGTAAGATTTGGATAATAAAATCAGGGAGAGAAGAATTCCAAGAAGGGAAGCAGCACAATTTCTAGAAGGAAATGATGAACAGCATAAAGAAAAGATCATCAATTCTAGATATTTTCCGGAACTTCACATCTGCTCATATCCTCAAGCGAACTTTCATTTGTTAACATCTTTTTATACTCCAACCAGCTTAGTTTTCCTTTTTTTTTTTTTGATTTACTAGACTTTAAAATTCACAGGGGTTTGCAATACTTAACTTTTGAGATGAAGTCATGACTCATAATCTAAAATCATTCAAGTGAGGCTGAATGTTCCATTTGACCAATTATTCCTAAACAGCTGACATTTTTTATTGCATTTTAAATTTCCATCCTTAAATTCACCCTGATTGAGCAATGATCTCTCTTTTATGGTGATAGTTCTTTCTCATAAGTGGTCATGTTATTTATTTCCACAACAGAAAGGTTGCACAGAACCCACCACCAGGAGCTAGTTTCTCCTGGGATTTATGGTGAAAGAACTGTTAAGTTTTCCAAACATTACATTATCAAGATCATAATCCATTTATATTTGCATTCAAACAGTAGTTACACTTTTGAACAATAAAAGTGAATAGCTTAATTCAGCACCAGAAATAAAGCAAAAGCTATTACACAGAAACTTCTTACCTATGTTACCTAATATTATTCTCCAAAAGGGCAACATCATTCTTAGATAGAAATCAGTTTTTAACCTTCCACTTTTTCTTGTTTCTTTGCAACGTAGATAGTATCAATTTATGCGGATCTAAATTATCAGAAGGTGCCAATCAGTAAAACATGAAACTGTTAAGCTAAAATAATTATAACATTTTTATAAATATCAGGAATGCAATTTGATCTCTCAGTTTTATATCCTCCTCAAAGACCCATGAATCTCATTGTCAATGAATGTTCCTAATAGCAGAGATGAGACTGTGATTAGGCTCTTAACCCTCAAAACTCAGCCCTTCATGCATATAATCAATCACTCAACTAATATTTACTTAGCATTTATATCTAGGAACAGGAGAAACCACAGTAAACAAAGTCTCTGCCCTAAAGGGGCTCAGATGGAAGGAAACCAACAATAAATAAATATATAATTAGATGTATAGTATGTCAGATGAGAAGTGCTATAGAGGAAAGCAAAACTGAGTAACACAACAGGAAATGCTGGAGTAGAGAGAGGGTGTCACTTTATATAGGACAGTCAGTGGGGTGCTAAAGGTCCTATTATGGATACCCCAGAAAAAAGTGAAGCTCACTCTGAATGTAAAGAAATAGTATGGATACAGAGACAACATGTAAACACTAAGACCACGCCTGGATAGTAAGGTCACTAATGTGGCATCAAGGAACTCTAAGCTCATAGCTACCCCAGCCCAGAGCCGGAGGGCCTTAACTCAATAGTGAAGTCTCTGAGTTTCCAAAGAGTTACAATAGTTCAAGTAGACATAGAAGTCAGAGTCACACCAGAATGAAGATAACCTGGCATTAACATGAACTTTAGAGAGACAGAAGATGTGGAACTAAATGTGCTTCTGTAAGTTTAACTAGCTATATTACATGCGATAAGAAAAGAAAGAAAAGAAAGAAATGAAGAGAAAAGAAAAAAGTAAAGAAAGGGGAAAAGAAAAGAAAATTCACACCTTGTGACTGACCTTATGGTCCTGACACTTTATCAGAAGAGCTTTTTGAACTTGGCCCCAATTTCTCAGAGGAAATGAAGAGATTACATGATCTACCAAAAACAAATTCCCAATGCATAAAGGTATATAATGGGAAGTCCTAGTAGACAGAGAGTTATAAGATACCTGAATGAGGGCTTTGGACCCCCAAATTTTATCATAACCTAGGCCCTGGATCTCTCAGAGAAAGATATGAAACATATACGAATACCAAGTCCTCATGTATCAGCAAATGAATTAAGAAGGTGGAAATTATTAGACAGACTATAATGTGTAAATATAGGTTAAGTCATAGAATAATAAAATATAAGCAGGAAAAGAGTAACAAGACACTTCAGGCCTTTTATCCCTGATGGTCAAGAATTACTATGTGAATAATACATAACCCTTGGAAAGTTACTATGTCCGCATTATTTTTTTTTTAATTTTTTTTTTAAGATTTTATTTATTTATTTGACAGAGAGACACAGTGAGAGAGGGAACACAAGCAGAGGGAGTGGGAGAGGGAGAAGCAGGCCTCCCACCGAGCAGGGAGCCCGACGCGGGGCTCGATCCCAGGACCCTGGGATCATGACCTGAGCCGAAGGCAGACGCTTAACGACTGAGCCACCCAGGTGCCCCACTATGTCCGCATTATACCTCTTCCTACCCTCTTATGATCATCTAATCTAGATGCCTCCATTAATATCTTGGGACACTGTTTTAAAGTGATTGCCTATATGCTTTCTCTGCCATAAAAAAAAGCAAAAAACAAAAGGAAAAAATTCCTCTTAGCTTATAAAATCAGGGAGGACAATTACTTTGTTTTTCAAAAGAGTGCCTTGTATAGTACAGATTACAAAACATGCTTTATTTTCACAGCAAGAAAACAGGTTTTTGTATTCATCAGCATTCTGATATTGACTAAAATTAAACTCTAATCTCTTGCATCAGTAGCTGGTAAACTGCTATACAAAATATCAGATATCTGATTAAAAATATATATTGCTTAATAAAGATTCCTTAAAACTAGTTGTCATTATGATATAATGCTTTGATCATATTTCAGTCTTGGTCATAGGCACAAAATTTGGGGTTTGCTTAGCTAAATTCTAGACATTGAAGCAGTCATCTATGTACATCCTTCAGGTCGACTTCCACCAGGGAAAGCAAGCCACTGAATGTCCATGGCAATGCTCCAAACCATGATGAACCGAGGCAATTTCATTTTCGTTGACCATTGCTTCAGGTCATTGTAATTTAATGAGTAGTAATCCTATTTAAAAATATGTTGCAGGCAGCAAGGTGCCTGCTGGGAGAAAGTGGCTACGCATGAACAGATCAATATGCATTGTGTGCTTTCAACCATTCAATAATCGATTCACCCTTGTTATAAGAAAATAAATGTCAAAGTCCCCAAAGTTGATTTCTGAAGAAAGCATTTACAAGGCTATCAGATTATTAAAAGTTTCCATGGGTTATCTTCTGTTTATTTATTTGTTATTGAAATCTCTGTGCTGCATCTCACAATATCCCATTCAAAAACTGTAAATGAATCCTAAAAGTAAACTGCTGCAGGAAGATTGGCTGAATTTTCTTACTATCACCAAGGTGTTAAAGGCTTATTTGGATGAAAGCATTTTACAGACTCAACTCTTTTTTCCCCCTCTAGTCTTACTTTTAAATATACCAGCTGCATTTAATAAGCTATCAAATAAGGCTTTCAGCAGGCTTAACTATAAGATGTCAGATCTTCTGCTTCATGTGTTATTCAGTAATTTTCAATTTCTCAAAATTTGTGCATTAAAAGAAGATAACGTATTCCTTTAGATTAGTCAGAATTTTCACAAAAGTCTTAGTTATATGCCATGGGCTTTCAACATTTCTCTGTTGCCATAGAAATGGGTTTATGAAGGACTGAATCTGTGCAGCATAATCACAAACATTAAATTGGCATATAAAAGCATTCCAGCCGAGCATCTCTACTGTCTATGCTAATGGTTTCGCGGCTTTTATAGCAGTATCTTACCAGGCTGTAATTCATTCAGGAAGCCCTAAACACTATCTTTCATTGAACTGGATTTCAGAGGAGTCTCTTATACATTGTGTACCATTTTTCTGTTAGCTGGCTGAGCTCTCAGCATACCAAATTGCCACATCAATGAATTCTTTGGATTAGAAATCAAACCAGAAAACTATACACATCAGAGCACCAAAGGCAGTGCTTCAGTCTGACTCATTTGACTTCAATTAGTTGGATAATGGGGGTGGTAAATGAGATTCATTTCCTTGGATCCCAACTGCATTGTCATTTAAAACAAACTGATTAAAAGTTCACTTCAGTGAGTAAATATACGTGGTCATCCAAGTTATCAAACTTGATTTCCTCGAATCTTTTTCTAAGAAAGTTACTCATAATTTTAAATGATGTGGTACTTATATATGACGTTGAACATGTTTAGGGTTTCACTCAATTAATAATAAACCTATCCTGCCATTAAACCAGTCCAAAAAAACTCGAGCTAGTCATCTATGTAGCTTTAGGAAAGTTATATTCCTATACTTGTTCATCTGCTATAAAGTTCAATCAGGATTCCCAACCCTTCTATTTTAATGGCTCAAAACTGATTTTAACTCCCTCTAGATCAAGAAAGCAGATGTTCTCTTCTGCTATCTACCTAAACTGAAGTTAATTAAATTCTTTCTTGTAACTAAAACTAGCAAGAATCTAAAATTAACAGCTACTTTAATTCTTCTGTGTGTCATCTTTCATTGTAATCTGCTTTTAGAATAGGCACTGTTCAGCAACTTTTCACTTGACTATGGAGAACTAGTTTCATTTGAGCTGATGTCAGTGGTGTTACTTTTATTCTTACAAAGGTCAAGTCACTTCCACAATCCTCAAAGGAAACACTAAACTCAACTCATCCTAACCAGGCAAAGAGAATGCACAGTACCATTTGTCAAAACAATCAAGGATGACTGTTTTCCTCACACTTTGGTTGTAAAGCAGGGTCTAGAAAAATAAGACCTCGTGATTATTCATTGGTTTCGCAACCTAGCATCCATCCCCACTTCTTACGATAATGATGCCACTAGTCTCCTACTATTTGGATCTGTTGAGGCTGAATCCGTTCCCACAAATGAAATACATAACTTCTGCTTAGCTACTTAGGATTTTCCACTGCTCAACCACAGGGCTGGTTCAGGGAGGGCACAAGATTTACATTAAACCAGTTATATCAACAGATCTCAAACCTAGAAAGCAAGCTCTCTTTCCCCTGAAACTGATTTTGTGATGATAGGAATTTGATGCCCCCACGGGATTAAAGCCCAAACAGTGGAAAATAGAGCTAAAAGATGGGAGAAAGTCAATTCTAATGATGATGTTTCAGCCCATGAAGACAGCTGTACACTAGGACTTTTCAGTAAGCTGAGTCTCTTTGCTTCAGCCAGATCGGGTCAGAGTTTCTTTCATAGAAATAGTAGGAATGCTTTGGGCCACACAATTGGAAAACAAAAAGTTCTTGAAATCTACTCTGGTAAAGATAGAGACATCACCCATCAGATGCAAAACATTAGACACAAGAAAGCGAAGTATCACAATATTCAATTAATAAAAAGAAAAGGAAAAAAAAAGATGTCTATCAAAGCAATTTAACTGCTTTCTTAGTTTTCAGTCAATTCCTTTTTCCCCCCAGAGTCTGAACACTTTCTGAAATACCAGTTATAAGTAATATAAACTTTATCTAAATACTGCATACACTTATTTATCATTAACTGTGGTCCACTAAGTTCTCATCTGGGAAAAAGAGTTGATGAGATAAACCCCAGCAGTGAACGGGATTTTGCCTTCAGGCAGGAAATAAGGCAAAGAATAAAACAGAAGACATTCTATTCATGGTTCCTGATTGTTTTAAAATAAAGTCAAATGGAATAAAACAAAGTAGAAAAGTAATATCAGAGAATTTTAGAATTAACTGATAAAGCAGATTCTCCCCCATCTTTTGTTCCATTAGCAAGCCCTGATATATAGTTAAGGTTGGGCAAATTAAGTTTTGTTTCATTTAGGCCAATATGATGCTATTCCTGTGAACTGCTTAGATCATTCAACTTCTCTTCGAGCCATCTTACATCCAGTGTCATGTTCACAACTCATATTTTTATCAGGACCAAAAGTACAACCAATATTAGTTAAGGTCACAACTTGAATTAATATCAGAATTTCCTTTTAAATGTATAACAAAATGCCAACATTAGCATGAAGCAAGAAAAGTCACAACTTTCAACCCATGTAAAATATATCTCTTTCGCACTAGCACACCAGAAAACACGCATAGTGTCTCTTTAGAAATGTCTACCCAGGGGCACCTGAGTGGCTCAGTTGGTTAAGCATCTGCCTCCGGCTCAGGTCATGATCCCTGGGTCCTGGGATCGAGCCCCATGTCAGGCTCCTTGCTTAACGGGAGCCTGTTTCTCCCTCTCCCCCTGCCACTCCCCCTGCTGTGCTCTCTCTCTCTCTGTCAAATAAATAAGTAAAATCTTGAAAAAAAATTTTAGAAATGTCTACCCAGATTGTATTATAAACAATACACGCAAACTTTTCTTAACCCAAAGTTCTTCCAAAATCTTCCTTAATCTTTCCGCCCTTGAGAACAGTGTATCCTTTCCCCCAAAAAATTTATTTAACAATGGGCATATCACACATTAGCTATTTCCACTAATGAAGATGAAATATAATACTTAGGAGCTTTTAAATTCGGATAGATCTATTTTGCTTTTCAAAGATGGGCACATGAATTCATTTCGCTGAGGCTCAGCCTCTTTATCCATGAAGAGAGCACAATAATAACCAACCTAATTGGTTGGGGAAAAAATGAAGTAAAATATGTAAAGTGCATTAGCAAAGTATTCACATATAAGTGAGCCCAATAAATGATGGCTAAAAAGTAAATATACCATCTTAATGCACTATCTTAGAAGAGAGAAACTTTAGCCTAGAATTGAAAATCTTTTGTGTTATATAAATTATATATTTGTATTGGTTTCCTATTGCTGCTGTGGAAAATTAGCAGAAATGTAATGGCTTAAACCAACACAGATTTATTAACTTTAAGTTCTGAAGGTCAGAAGTCCAAAAAGGGTCTCACTGGACTAACACCAAGATATTAACAGGGCTCCATTCTTCTGGAGGCTTTAGGGGAGAATCTGTTTCCTTTCCTTTTCTAGCTTCAACAGTCTGCCTATGCTCCTTGACTTATCTCTAAAACAAGCAGAATAGAACCTTCAAATATTTCTCTGACTATGATTCCTCTTCTGCTTCCCTCTTATAGTTTCTCCGTCTCTAAAACAAGCAGAATAGAATCTTCAAATATTTCTCTGACTCTGATTTCTCTTCTGCTTCCCTCTTATAGTTTGAACCCCTGTGATCATAGCCCACTGGATAATCCAAAGTAACCTCTTTATTTTAAGGTGAACGGATTATCAACCTTAATTTCATCTGTACCCTTAATTCCTCCTTGCATGTAAAATAACATATTTATAGGTTCTGTGTATTAGAACACAAGCATCTTTGAGGAGCCATTATTCTGCCTCCACAACATCTATCCTTAAAGTTATTCTTTGAATTGCAAAATGACAGTTTCTACAATTCACCTTAAATCATCATATTATTCATGTTTCTTACAGTCCCAGAAAACACACCCACCCTGGACTCCTACAGTAATTAAGTTCAAATATGTAATTATTCATTATTCATAAATTTACCTTCCTGGATGATTTGAAAATATAAAATCATGCTACAGAATACCAAGATTGCCAAAAGAATTTAATCACATAAAGTATAATTTGAGTCAATATTTTAAAACGCTATGGATCAGAGAGCATAGATTTAAAAGGAACCTTAAATTTCTTGTACTCAAAAGGTATTGTACAGTTAAATTCTTCAATTTTGACTAGATTTTTCTAAGGCTTGCTTTTATGTATTAGTTCCCTGATTTCCTGCATAATGTACACCAAAAATGTATTTGGAATGTAAAACTTGAAAGTCAAACAACAGACTTGGAGATAATAACAATGTGTATGTGTGGGGACATGATGGGTAATGATGAGAGAAGAAACATTCTCAAAGAGAATCTGTAAATTTAGGATTCTTGGTGTTTTAGAAACTTGACTCAAATTACAGTTTTAAATGATTTGAATATTTTTGGTAATCCTGGTGAACTAAATCATGGTTTTTTGTTTTGTTTTGTTCTGTTTTTTGTTTTTAATCACCTAGGAAGATAGACTTAATGAATGATGAATGGTTTTGGTCTTCTGCAATAAATTTAATGTAGAAGCCCAGGGCTGAATCATTTTCTGGGTCAGAGAGCAATATTCATAAAATCCCTATTTATGTTGCAAAGAATGGACACCTTGGTCTTACCCAAGTTACTTAGGAGTGGGCAATGATAAGGATCTTCACACCATAGAAAGGTAGGGTTGCTAAATGTATCATACCACTTAAATTTTAATTTCACATTAGCCACACATTTTTAGAAGTATGCTCAAAATATTTCATAGGATATACTTATACTAAAAAGTATTCATTGTTTTTTAATTTCATAAGAAATTTGAATTTAACACTCAAGCTATCAGGTACAGCTGTCAGATATATCTGCTCCTAATTTCTAATTCTCAGAGGGAATGACCTCACCATAGTTCTATTACAAAACTGAGGGAAACAGATGTCCTTCCTAGACTATCATTAACAGGTACACCTTTAAAAAGTCAATCAAATTCTTCCTAAAAAGGAGAGTGGTATACATGTATTGAGTCTAAAAGCCAAGGACCAGTGGAAAAGCAAAGACAAGTGCCAAAAAATGTTAGAATTTGAGGAACAAATAGATTAAAGAGCACTCTCCTGTTCTCCTGAGTATACGTGAATACGTGTATAGTTTAGTACAGATCGCCTAAAATAGTGATTCTTATAATTAATTATGGGGGTCATACACCCATTTTACAGACTGATAAAATGCCTGTGACATAATTTTGCAATTCTGTATAATTTTCAAGGATTCAGGGGCCCATGAAAATGCATAAAATTTTAATTGTAATCTTTTTTCATTTATGTTAAAATATATTCTCAGAATATTAAAATTATGAAATAGATATACCTATAAATTTTCCATTTTTGTTTGATATTTTTAATGTCTGGTTTAATAAATACTTTCCTACAAAAAAGTATAAGATCCACCCATAATCTCCTCGAATTGTTTTAAAATTTTATGTTTTACATTAGTTCTACAACTTAAATAATTCCTTTTTGTACACAGTGTAGTAATGTTTCTTTTTTCACATGAAAATCAATAGAATTAACACCATTTATTGAATAATCTACCTCTCTTCCTTTATTTCATATCAAATACATCAAATTTCCATGAGATCCACGAGTTGTTTCTGAGTTCCTAGTATATTTTATCAGGAAATCTCCATATTCTTACCTTTTCTTATTGAACTATTATTGGGCCATCACTCTTCCACAGAAATTTTTAAATCAGTTTGTAAATTTACACAAAAAATTACTTTTGGACTGTAATTGATACTGCATTTAATGTATAGAATGATTTGAAGGAAAACTGTCACCTTTATAAAATATGTATTCTCATTAATAATCATAATATATTTCTCCAGTTTTCAAGCTTTCTTTTATCCCTTTTTACAATATTCTTCTATTTTTTCAATATTCAATATTTATACTATATCTGGCAACTTTATGGAACTCTCTTAATGTTTCTAACTTCTTATCTATTTTTCTTGATTTTGCATCTGTTACCTTTGTGTCTTTCATTTCCTTAAACCATTTATTTTTGATGACTTAGTCTATTGTCCTGGTTCTCTAGTACAATATCAAATAGTGGATATAATGTAGGAATCACCACCTTGTTCCTGGCTTCAATAAAATCTATTAAGGTATAACTTTATTACTCATTCCTCACATTTCCATAGACTTCCAAGTTTACAATACCATGTGACTATGGCTACTACTTCATCAAACTGCTAAGTTTAGGATAAGGAATTAAGCATGCTCTAATCACCCCCTTCTGGGGTACTTTTCTTCAAAACCACTTACCGTTTGGAATCCTGGATTCTTTGGTCATCTATGCAGTACTCACCTTGAGACAGGCAGAGGAAGGTTTCCATTTGGGAAACAAGTTCAAAACAGGAGAAAAGAATTAGAAAGCCAATGTGGCTGCATGTACAAATCAAGTTCTCTAAGAATCCTTGTCAATAATAAAGCTGTTATATTTTATTTTTACCTTTCTTCTTCTTATATCAGCTTATCATTTTCAAAAGTAGAAGAAATAAAAGTTGTCCCAAAAGTAACATTGTACTATTTATTCACCATTAGTTATACTTTTTTAAAATTTTATTTTGTTATGTTAGTCGCCATACATTACATCATTAGTTTTTGATGCAGTGTTCCATGATTCATTGTTTGCGTATAACACCCACTGTTCCTTTCAATATGTGCCCTCCTTAATACCCATCACCGGGCTAACCCATACCCCCAGCCCCCTCCCCTCTAAAACCCTCAGTTTGTTTCTCAGAGTCCATAGTCTCTCATGGTTCGTCTCCCCCTCTGACTTCTCCCCCTTCATTTTTCCCTTCCTACTATCTTCTTTTTTTTAATATATAATTATATATAATATAATGTATTATTAGTTTCAGAGATAGAGGTCTGTGATTCATCAGTCTTACACAATTCACAGCGCTCACCATAGCACATACCCTCCCCAGTGTCTATCACCCAGCCACCCCATCCCTCCCACCCCCACCACTCCAGCAACCCTCAGTTTGTTTCCTGAGATTAAGAATTCCTCGTAGCAGTGAGATCATATGATACTTGTCTTTCTCTGATTGACCATTAGTTATACTTTTAAATAATTTTAATGCATAATTTTATCAGATTAAGACTGTTCCCTTCTATTCCTAATCTGTTAGATTTTTATCATGAACAAATGTTGAATTTTATCAAATTGTTTCCTGTATCAATTGAAATGCTCACTTGTTTGTTCTATATTACTCTGTATAGAAAATTACCTTGATCTGTTGAATTATTCTTGCATCCCTGGTATTAATACCTACATAAAAGGAGCCAGCCAATAACGGGAACATTTTGTTCAAGATAAGATTTATTGTTTTTAGAGCTTTTGAATAAAAGTATTTGTAAAACCCTTCAGGCCTGATACCCCTTTCAGATGGTTGGTTCCTACTATTAATTCATCATACAGTGGGACCATTAATTATACATTTACATCTAGAAAACCTTACATTTCATGTAAATTTTTGGCTTTGTTGTTTCTTTTTAAAAGTGCTACCTTATATCTATATTCTATTTAAAACAGACTAAATTTAAATTTTTTTTCTTCATCTGTCTTGGCACAGTTAAAGCTATTTTGCTAGTCTTTCAAGGAATATACTCTTACTTTGTTAGCTCATTTTTCATTTGGTTGTTTCCTATTTTATTAAATCTTGAATACTAATAATTCTTTGCCAGAAGACTCCAAAACGATGTTCTGTAGAATAAAATCTAAATATAAAATTTATGGTAGAATAATAAAATGACATGAATACCAAGAAGGTTCATGTTAGAAGGGATTAAGATTCAGTCAAGTGATGATCTAAACAATAGTCTGTTCCTCAATTAAGATAAATAATGAGTAGGATAAGTAGGAGATTAATAAGTGGTAAGTAATGAATAGTAAAAGTAGAGGGTTAAAATTGACATTTCACATTCATAGTGAGTCAATAAAACAGGAAATAATGAACTAATTATTTAGAATAACAGACATACAGAACTTGACCTGAAGCCAATCATTTCCTGGATCTCCATCAAAGAAATATGCAGTCTATCAATATGGTTGAAGCATGCATCAGATTTCACTATTGTGTTCATGGATTGATATTCCTCTTTAAAAGACAAAGATTTGGAAATATAAACACCAAATTTTAATAGTGATTGTCAATGGGCCTTAGAATTTTAAGTTAATTTTTACTTCATGTTATATATATATATATATATATATATATATATATATATATATATATAT
>NC_058409.1:77644903-77660351 GCF_002201575.2 Neomonachus schauinslandi | reverse complement strand
TATATATATATATATATATATATATATATATATATATATATATATATTATATGTGTGTGTGTGTGTAAAGAAACAATATATATATATATATGTATATATACATATATAATAAAAGTGAAGAAACTATATATATACAGTATACATATATATAAACTGTTTCTTTACTAGTTGGATGAGCCATAATGAACACAGGATTATTTCATAATAAAAAATAATAAAATATTTCAACTATGAATTATAAACCCTTATTTATTTGTCAGTTTGTTTGTTTTTGGTCCTCTCCTTCTTGAGTTAAAATTATATTCTTCTGATCCAAATTACATTTGTATGCAATATTTTCAATTCATGTGGGGTTGACAGAATAATGTCTCCACCAATGATATCCACATCTTAATCCCCAAAACCTATGACTATGTTAACTTACATTATAACCAGGACTTTCAAGATGTGATCCTGAGTTAGGGATTATTCTGGATTATCCAGGTGGACCCAGGGTAATCACAGAGGTTCATCAGGACAGGACAATCAGAGAAGGAGATGTGACAATGGAAGTTTAGAGAAAAAGAGAAAAAAGAGATTTCAAGATACTACCCTGCTGGACCCTCCTACACTGTTGGTGGGAATGCAAGCTGGTGCAGCCACTCTGGAAAACAGTGTGGAGGTTCCTCAAAAAGTTGAAAATAGAGCTACCATATGATCCAGCAATTGCACTGCTGGGTATTTACCCCAAAGATACAAAAGTAGGGATCCGAAAGGGTACGTGCACCCCGATGTTTATAGCAGCAATGTCCACAATAGCCAAACTGTGAAAAGAGCCAAGATGTCCATCGACAGATGAATGGATAAAGAAGATGTGGTATATATATATACAATGGAATATTATGCAGCCATCAAAAGGAATGAGATCTTGCCATTTGCAGCGACGTGGATGTGACTGGAGGGTATTATGTTGAGTGAAATAAGTCAAACAGAGAAAGACATGTATCATATGATCTCACTGATATGAGGAATTCTTAATTGCAGGAAACAAACTGAGGGTTGCTGGAGTGGGGGGTGGGGTGGGAGGGATGGGGTGACTGGGTGATAGACACTGGGGAGGGTATGTGCTCTGGTAAGCGCTGTGAATTGTGCAAGACTGTTGAATCTCAGATCTGTACCTCTGAAACAAATAATGTAATATATGTTAAGAAAAAAAAAAGAAGAAGAAGAAGGTAGCGGGAGGGGAAGAATGAAGCGGGGGAAATCGGAGGGGTAGACGAACCATGAGAGACAATGGACTCTGAAAAACAAACTGGGGGTTCTAGAGGGGAGGGGGGTGGGAGGATGGGTTAGCCTGGTGGTGGGTATTGAGGAGGGCACATTCTGCATGGAGCACTGGGTGTTATGCACAAACAATGAATCACGGAACACTTCATCTAAAACTAATGATGTAATGTATGGGGATTAACATAAGAATAAAAAAAAATTTAAAAAAAAAAAAAGAAGGAGTCCCTCAGTTCAGCTCCAAATGTATATCCAAATATGCTTCTTCCTTTAAGAATGATGGCTTAAGACCCACCAAAGCAGACCATAATTTCATTTTGTTTACAACTGAATTTAAAAAAAAAAAAGTTTTGTTAAAAAAAAAAAAGATACTACCCTGCTGGCTTTGAAAATGGAGGACGGGACTAAGAAGCAAGGAGTGCAGCCTGCCTCTAGAAGCTAAAAAGACAAAGACACAGATTCTCCTGTAAAGCCTCCAAAAGGAATGTAACCCTGTTGACACCTTGATTTTAGGACTGCTGACCTCACAATTGTAACATAATAAATCTGTGTTAAGCCACCAAGTTTCTGGTAATCTGTTAGAGCAGCAATAGGGCATGAATAGCACCCATAATACCAGATATATAAAGATTATCAAATTTTTCACATTCTTTAAATCAAAGTAATTTTGAGTATGAATCTGTCTCTCAGCTAAATGGGCATGAAATTCAACATCTGTCATTCTTGCTCCCCAGCATCCCACCTCACAGGACGGTTCATGGATCCTATGAGAACAAGGACAGACCAAATGCTGGTGAAGATGTGAAGCAACAGGAACTCTCATACACCACTGGTAGGAATATAACACGGTACAGCTACTTTCAAGGACAATTTGGAAGTTTCTTTTTTTTTTTTTTAAAGATTTTATTTATTTATTTGAGACAGAGAGAATGAGAGACAGAGAGCACAAGAAGGAAGAGGGCAGAGGGAGAAGCAGACCCCCCGCTGAGCAGGGAGCCCGATGCGGGACTCGATCCCGGGACTCCAGGATCATGACCTGAGCTGAAGGCAGTCGCTTAACCAACTGAGCCACCCAGGCGCCCAATTTGGAAGTTTCTTACAAAACTAATCATATGTTTGGTATTTCCCCAAAGGAGTTGCAAACTTATGTCCACACAAAAACATGCTCATGAATACTTATAGCAGTTTTCTTCACAATTGTCAAAACTTGGAAGCATCCAAAATGTCCTTCATTAGGTGAGTGGATAAAAATACTGAGATACATATAGACAATGGAAAATTATTCAGTGCTTAAAGGAAATGAACTATTAAGCCATGAAAAGACATAGAGGAAACTTAAATGCATATTATTAAGTGAAAGAAGCCAATCTGAAAAAGCTATAAACTGGATGATTCCAACTGATTCCAAAATCAGTAATTGCCAAGGCTTTGGGGGTGGGGGGAATGAATAGATAGAGCACAGAGGATTTTTAGCATAGTGAAAATACTCTGTATATAAACACACAGATATTTTCAATATGGCAATTTCTTTGATAAATAAAATTCTATTAAGAGAATTTCCTGTACGACATGGCAGATTTTACACATGTATTTGTTTACTCCCTTCTGAGCCCCTACCAAAATGATAACAAGATAATAAAGAGTTTTAAACCACAAGGAAAATAAAATGAGGAAACAGTAGGCATTATATGTCAACAAATGTTGGGATGTGTAAAGAAAGTGAATGAGTTGTAACATACATGAGTGCAGACAACTAAAATGTCAGCACATGCGGTGGGGCACACCAATGAGATAAAGCCAGTTTACGCTGCAGAATTCTGGAGAGCCTTAGGAAGCCTCTGCCAGTGTAGAATTTGGTGAGTAGGAGGCAAAAAGCCAGAAGTGTATATAGTACAATGCTTCCCCTCAGACAACCCCTCTCCTCAAGCCCAGACTCCTACCCTAGACAACCAGGCAACTATTCCCTTTATAAAGAGATGGAGAGCTTCAGTCTTTAAAGAAATTGACCAGAGGGGGCACCTGGGTGGCTCAGTTGGTTAAGCAACTGCCTTCCGCTCAGGTCATGATTCTGGAGTCCTTGGATCGAGTCCCGCATCGGGCTCCCTGCTCAGCGGGGGGGTCTGCTTCTCCCTCTGACCCTTCCCCTCTCATGCTCTCTGTCTCCCATTCTCTCTATCAGATAAATAAATAAAATCTTAAAAAAAAAAAAGAAATTGACCAGAGAAGCTAAAAACTTGGTGAAGGCAGAGGTGAGGAGAATAAAGTTAAATTCTATTACTAAAATAGAGAATAAATTCTATGTACTGAACAATGAGTTTCCAGCCCTCTCTCCCACCTAAACCCTCATCATGCTAGCAGCCATACACTCTAGCAATAGAATGAATTAATCTCTAGAGAAAATGATCAGAAAAGAGGCCAACAAGACATTCAGGGACCCCACAACAAATCTCTGGATCTGTGTTAGATCTACTTTCTATAAATAACACTTACTCCACACACACATACCATAAAGTTTCCCATCAGTTCTTCAGTCCTCACTACTACATTTGAATGGTTGCCAAGAACCCAAAGAGATTTGAAAAAAAAAGCCTCCAACATGAAAAAGAGACAGCAGATAAAAGGAACCTGGCAAAAACAGAGACAATGTAATGAGATTTAAAACAAACAAACAAACAAACAAACATTATTTGAGAGATAAAAGAAGCTATTTCATCCTCAAAATAAAAAAAAAAGGTGTAGTTTTTTAAAATGGGGTATAAAAAACAAAGAGCATATGGAAATGTTAGAACAGAATAGATGAAATACAAGTTTGGTGGGTTTTTTTAAAGATTTTATTTATTTATTTGTGAGAGAGGGAGCACAAGCAGTGGGGAACAGCATGCAGACAGAGAAGCAGGCTCCCCACTGAGCAAGGACTCATGGGATCATGTCCTGAGCCAAAGGCAGACGCTTAACCACTGAGTTACCCAGGTGTCCCGAAATACAAGTTTTGATAGAAACTTTGAAAGATTTAATCAAGCCTACTTTGCAAAAAGAGGAAAAAAAAAAAAAAAGCAAGTTGGCAAATAAGAAGAATAAGAAAATTAGAAGGTTGGAGGAAGAAGTCAAACATTTACCTAGCAAGAGATCTAAGTTAAAAAAAAAAAAAAAAGGAGGAGGAAGGGAATTAAATAAGAAATAGTATTTCCCACAACTGAAGGTTAGTTGCCACATTGAAAGGGACTCTAAATACCAAGCACAATGGATTGAAAAAGTACCACGCTATGGCACATTATCATAAAATTCTAAAACATTTGGTTTAAAGTGTTTCCATAGAAAAAATGAAAAGATTATACACAAAGGATTGAGATACAACATAACACAGCAATTCTCAACATCAACAGAGGGAAATGCCTTAAAATTCTGAGGAAAACATTTCAAACTATGATTTTATAACCAACCAAACTATCAAGCAAGTGGGAGAGTAGAATGAAAATATTGTTAAACTGTAAGCTTTACATCCTTTGCATGCCTTCTGGAATCTAGAAAAGAGCTCCTCTAAAATGATGTAGAGAACCTAGAGCAATGAAAATCTAAAATCCAGGAAAACACAGAGACAGAGATGAAAGGAATATCGCAATAATGGTAAAAAGAAGACTCAAGGCAACAGTGATGCATCAGGCCTGGGGAACAACTAGTGTTGGAATAGACACAGAAACTGCCATTCACATCATAGTCTGTGAAAATGCACACCCTGGGGTTGTGTAGCACAAGCCGCCTTATGCCTGTAAGTGAGCATGGGAGGGCTCCAAGTCAGATGTCTCCTGGTTAAAAAAAAAAAGAAATTGACAGATTATCTGATATATTTTACTGTGTGGATAAAGGTACTAAGAGGTGTTTCACAGTTCCACTGAAGAGTTTGAAAGAAATTAGATAGAAAATATAAAAAGGCAATTTTCAAAAAAATGTATAATACCAGAAAGGTAGTGGGTTATGCCCCCGACCTACCAGTTAAAAGTATATATGTAATCCTTAATGCAAAAACTGAATATTTATTTAATCAAATATTATGATGTACCAGTATTGGGGCAATCGTAGAAGTAAAAGAACATACACATACATAAACCACTTACTATAGAAATATGGGGTGGATATCAGGAATAAAACAGCTGAAAGTATTGAGTGTAGTTCCTCCAGGAACAGCCTGGGGTGTGGTGCAAAAGAAAACTCATCCTAAGCCTTATTTTATAAATCCATCTTACTTTTTTTAGTAAGTGGATATTACTATTACTTCAATTTTAAAAATACACTTGGAAAACATGAGTGTCAGACATCAAATGCCAACTGTTTCTGTTTTGATTGCAGATTGTACGAGTATTATTTTAATCTGTTGATATTGCTTTCATGATGTGATCTGTGACATGGTACAAATTAGATCTAGTAGAGATTCATGATGAGGAAGCTATTTTTCTCGAATCCTAAATGCATCTTTTATTTTGTCTTTGTCAATTTCTTTTAGAAAAAAATCAAAAATAAATAGGGCTGATTACAGTCTATTAAGAACAGATGGATAATGTTCCCATTAGGAAGTGGATCAAATGGACATAATTTTTTCCTCCTTTTTTATGTCCATCATCTGCAATGGATACTAGAACAGGCAAATATGCATATTCATAATATATAGATTGAAAAAAGCAAACATTCCTAGACTACAGATTCAAAATCAAAAAGAAGGAATTTTATTTTCCTTCCAGGGACAATAGACAAATGACAAAGCAATCTTCACAATTCTTAATGAGATCCCAAGGTAATCATGATGGTCTCAAAAGTAAAACAGTTGAATAACTGAATTTAAACTAAATGCTTTTCCTAGACCCTTCTAGCTGTTTTTAACTAAGACTGTGGCATACAGAATACTGGACAACAGAAGAATAATGCATTTTCGCATTCTCGGGAACATCACGATTTATTATCAGGAGTACAGCACTGATTAATGATATCACAATGAATACCAAAAGGGAGCAAGAAGAGATTTGTCGCTTATTATAAAGTGTAGTCACATTTGTTTTAGTTTCTTGCTGAGGGTCCAAAGAACCAAAGTCATTACTTTATGAATGAAATATTACATGCCAAATATTAATAATAGGGCATCTGAAGCTCCCCAGTTCCCCTGGATTATCATCTATGCATACACTTTTGGAAGGGAAGTGAGTGAATTGTTTAGGGCTTTGGAATACTTGAGAGTGATAGCATTGCCTAGTGCAAGACACTGGCCCCTTCAGGCCACAAGGTAATTGCATAACCAGCAAAGTCCCTCAGCTCTAACCTGAATTCCTCTCGATTCCAGAATTATTTTGCTCCCTGCTGTCAGTGAGCCAAGGGGTAATTTTGTTATGAATATATATTAATTTCTGTTTTCCATGTGACTCATTTTTGTACATTAAATCATATACTTAAATTTCATCAATTAATTTTATCTACCAGGGTGCTTCACTCTCTATTTCAAGGACATAAACTTGAATCAGTCACAGCTAACTGCAGGTTACAGATGCAGCAAAAGCTAAACTTAAGAAAGATTTTTGCCTGCCTTCATCCAACAGCTGGTATTAATGTCAGTTTTCATTTTAAGTGTCTGATATATGTAGCTTTGTTTGACAGGAACCTGAAACGAAATGCAATTTTGTGTGGTTAAAAGATGTAGCTGTGCTTCTAGCCCACATACCCTCAATTGGGTGTTTTATTAAGTTTTGAAAGTGTTCATTTGTTTCTAGTCTGTGTCCTGTTTGATTTTATAGATGGTTGATCTACTACATTTTGTTTCTTATTATTTGTAGGTCTCTCTCTCACGTACACGTGCACACACACACACACACACACACAACTACATACATGATTTGCAATGCTAGCATTAACCAGATTTCCAGGAAACCTATTTCAAAATGTTTATTTTCTAGTCTCAATAAAGGTATAATTTCAGAGCCATGTATAAACTTATTTAGTGAAACTTTGTTTTTGTAAATACAGTGGAAAGTCATATGGTTAAATCCCCACATTTTGTTTTGAAATCTTAAACCAAATTGCTCCCAACAAAATAGCTTTAGAGAAATAAAATGATCAGCAACATATAATCACAAAAAAAAATAAGACTTCAGAGTTTTTAACCACTCATGGTAGAATATAAGTGTATAGCATGTTTTTAGGAAATAATCAGCAAACAAATGAAATGATCATCCATTGGCCAGAAATAGCAGAATTCTATATAGGGCATCATGAAGTTGACTACTGGGTGTTACAAATACTGGGCTCTAGATAATTTCCATGATCTTAGTCCTATTAAATGCTCCACCAATAAAAAATCTACTCTTCTTTGATGATAAGGAAATCTTTGAGTTTGTGGCAGTACTTGTGACAGAAATTGGCATTCACCCCTGAGTACTTAAGATCCTGCTGTCCCCACCTAATCCTAGAGAAATGTTCATCCTAAATTGAATCTGCTGATATCAGCTTTTATGCTCAGGGGTAATAGGGATACATGCATTGGACCATCTTTATCCCAATCCATCTGAATATATTTGACAATAAGATGTGACCCAGTGTTTGAATATGTCTCACTCTGTTTCTTCTTGCAACTTCCTTTATATACTGGAAGTACATGGTCCTTTCTGTTTCATGTAGATTATGGATGTAAAGTAGGAAACACACACACACACACAAAGTTTTATCACTCTGCTAATCTCAGATAATAGAGAGTAGAATGTAGAGATGTGTAAACAAGGCCAGCCATCTGATCTGCCAGGACAGACTTCCAATTCTACAGAATCCATTCCCTTGGCTGTGGATTTATTAAGAAGTAGGTAGAATAGTAAATGGGCACTTTACCCACTCCCTCTTACTTGTCACCAATTGGATGATAAAAGAGAGGCTCCATAAGAGAGTCACAGTTACCAAGTAGAATGGATGACAGTCCATATGGTGTAATGTGAAGGGCACCATAAATCTGTGAGGGAACTAGTACCTGCTGAAAGATAACTCACAGAATGTTAGCGCAAGAGGGAGCCTTAAATTTAACGTGGTCAAACCCACCATCTGATAGTTTAATTCCTTCTAGAATTCACCATCAGCAGTTGTTTACCATCTTCTTAAAAATCTCCCATAAATTTGTGGGGGCTAAAATTGAAATACAGTGGGTTTAGGATTAATGAAAGATACAGAAGTTGAGACACATTCAAGAATGGGGTAAGAGGAAAAGAGAGAAGAGGTAACTTAAGGTGGAAAGACAAGGGAGTTCACAAGCTTCTGAAGGAGACCTTATTCTCTGAAGATTCTAGTAGTTAGTTCAATTTGAAACAAATTTGATCTCTTTGTTACTTCATTTTACACACATTTACTGAATACCTAGTATTTGCTAGGATTTGGGGACAGAAACAATCAATACATGGTTTCTCTCCCCTTTAAGGAGCTTAGACTCTGGCTGAAATAAATGCTGCATTAAAAGAAAAAAAATCATCTTGCAACATGAGTGGTAAGTGCTAAAACAAAGTATTCCTGGAATACTAAGGGAGTTCCCTATGGGGATGATTTTACAGAGGAGATGAATATTTGAGCTGGAATACTTGAGTAGGACTTTGTTAGTGGACAGAGCGGATGGATCAGATTGGTGGGAAGCTGATGCAATACCAAACGATATGATCAAAAGTGTAAGTCTATGACATGTTACCGAGTAGTCAGGAGTCAGATGAGGCTGTTGCTTTGGACGTATAAGAAAAAGGTTGGGGAGGATGTTGGGAAGGTAGTGCAGAAGCCCCATGCAGGAGAATACAGTGCACTAAGGAAATTCGACTTGACCAAGCAAAAAATCTGCTTCCTACTCGGAATTGGGGATTCTGAGTTAAAATAAGCAGCAAAAGACAGTTACTTGGACCAAAGCATTTACAGTAGACAAGGTCTTATGCTATCTAGAACAGTGATTGGTCAGATAACTGAAAAAGTAGGAAAGCAAAGAGCAAAGAAAAAGTATGTAAATCAAAGAAAAACTATGTAACATCTTAAATATTTCATTTTATGTGAAAAATAAACCACACTCATTATATATTTTGATGTAGGACAAGGCTTTTTTCTTAACAAATACATGGATCTGCTGATTGTAATTCCCCTTTTTCCTTCTTTCATTAATCATACATATAAATCATCATATGCAATTTCTACTTAGTGTCTTTTAAGCAAGAATTTTTAAATTCTATCAAAAAACAAATTTCTATGTTTTAATAACTTATCCTCCAATTGTTTATATTGGGCTTGCTCACACCTAATTTGACAGCAAACACAGTATTTTTAGCAATTCACCTTTATCAAGCCTTTCCAGAGCATTCTAATTAGTTATCATGGAAACAACTCTCTTTTCACACTCACACTACATTAATTCATAGATTATCAAGTAAATTACATAATTATAATAATAATTGACACAATCAGTTTGGGAATACACTGTTGTAAGCATATAAGCCAACCAGTAGTATAAATGTAAAAACATACCAAACAATAGAGCAGGCTATTAGCCTGTTAGCCCTTTGTGTTCAGCGGGACCTGGGCAGAGGGTAGGATGTTCTGTAAACAGAATGGAAAGTATTAGCCATTCTTCTGAGTTGGCTAAGTATACAGGGAAGAATGGGCAATCGGCCTTGAACACCATTTTCTTATCTGTTCTGTGTTTGTATTCAGACATTTCAAAAACAGAACCAGGCTTTTAATCATGTATTCATTCACATTATGTCCCTATCAGGAGAAGTAGTAATTTCAAAGATCTTATGTTTTAGGGATTTTTCAGACATCCTAGAAATGCCTCGTTAGATCCCTAACATACAAGAAATGATATTTGGGTTCAGGTCAGAGGACATGTTGTCCAAAAGAGTTCCATATCAAAGGAAATAGACTCTCAGTTAAAAATAAAAAAGCATTTATGTAGGATGCAAGGCAGGCAATCAGACCTCTAGTGAAGCAAAGACACCCAAACCCGTCACTATTGCAGTACAGAAAGGCTTCACCTCACTCTTGCACCAAATTGTCTTTGAAGTCAAATTCAGAGGACCCCAGAGGACCATAGGCTAATAAAGCAAGCAAAACTATTGGAACTGTAGACTTTATAAAGGCCACAAAGCTCACATGTCTTCCAAATCCAACCCCAACAAGAAAGACAAAGTCTTCAAAAACTTAGAATGGATACCAGTGGAAGAATTTTGTGGTAGATGTGACCTCATGATCCTCACATATATTTTCATTAATGGAGGGTAAAGAAGTTAAACCATGAAGTTTTGTGACTTGTACACTGGCAAACATCAACCTCAAAATAGTATGAAAATAGAAGAACCCATATTTCATATTCTTTAGGATTCATGACGTCACTTTTCAAACTTCTTTCTGAGTTATTATGGGGAGTGTCTCAATATATTGTTTTGAAATAGACTAGGATTTTTAAAACATTCCATGGGAAGACATAGTTCATTTAAAACTAATCTTGATAATTTCCTTAAGAGTAGTATAAGAGAAAGCAAATTATATATACATATGTAACATAGAATATATATTACACATAAAACATGCATTCTTTACTCACCTTCATGTAACCTAAAGAATGCAAGAAAATGTAAGAAGCTAGGTTACTGTATATAAAATAACCATATCAAAAGCAGCATTTTAAATCATTTGAAGTCATCAGATAAATTAATAATGATTCTTCACAAAGAGGTGTAGCTAAGTTATAAGGAAAAAAATTCAACTTTTCTTGCTATTCACAGTATTCATGTTAATGATGATTATAAACTATACAATATTTTGGAGAAACCCAAAAGTGACAGTGTACACACATTTTAAACTGGGGTATGCAAGCCACTGGAAACATTTATAACAAATGTCTTGTATCTAGCACACACATAAAGTGAGTGTTCCTATTTCTCCATGAATATGATGCCATGATATAATATATTTAACATAGCATAACACCTGAAACCAGTAATAATCCATTAAAGAGGGAAAAATTGGGGCACTGTGTATTTGAGTAAACATTCATTTTAAGGACTCTGTGTTTGTGTTTTCATCGGGTAATAGAGTAAATATGTATCTAACATATTTTCTTTTCAGCATAAATGATTATTTTGTTAAGAACCTTTAAATAGAAATGGATATGATTTTGATATAGTAAGTTAGTAAGTCATAAAGTAACTATAAACTCACTAACATGGATTTGTCCATATTCTAGAATTGGATAAGTGGCAATACATCATTGAAAATAATTAAATTTCACATGCTGAACCAAAAGTGTCACTGATTTGGGTAAAAAAATATATATATATATATATATCTTGCCATGATTTTAGGAATACTAATAAAACATCTACTTATCTCTCATGAGTAGGAATATTTTAATTTTTAAAAAGTAACCATATTTAAACTAGTGAAAGCTTTCAGATATGAGCTAAAGCTAGGCTTAATGCCCTACTCCACAGGCTAGCACTGAGGTCCTTTTGAGTAGAGCCTGTTTTTTCATTCAGGCCATCCCTAAACCTAGCTCAGTCGTGGCACACTTTAGATATTCAACAGCACAGACCCATATTCTGTGGATATCTCATCTGGAAGTTAATAAATATTAGCTTTCCCATCAAAGGAAGGAAATATTTCAAAGAAAGCAAAAGTGAGTTAATGTTTCTGTTCATCATAGATGTTTGGAAATCATAAGCTTCTAAGAGTATTATTTTTCCCCAGTCATAGAAATTTTAGCTGGCAAAAAGGAAGGAGTTCTACGGGAATTATTTTAGTAAAGTGAGCAAATTAGTTTAGAGGTAGCATGGAATCCCTGTTGGGATGGGGTAGTAGCCAAATTGGGTGAGATAAGGTAAGTAGGGTAAGTAGGAGAGATGAAGACTGCTGCCTTTATCTGCCTGGCTGTGAGGTTAAGACCTTATCTTGGTTTTCAAGAGCATAGAGTCATAATAAACCAGTATTGTAAAAGATGACCTCACAGTAGTATACTAGATCCCCAAGCAGATGTAAGGTGAAAATAAAGTAGACATGGGAGTAGGGAGTTGCAGGCAGAGTCTATTGATAAGAAAAACGAGATTCTTAAGATGTTGTAGCAAAGGTAGAAAGAATTTTAATGACAAGACAGCATGTTAGAAAAAGCCAAGTGCTCAGAGAGTAAAAACAGAAAAAGTTGTTGGATTTGGCAATTAGGGTCCCGTAGGTGAATTTAAAGAAAGGGTTTTGTAGACTCAAGATAGCGAAGCTAAATAAACAGTGGCTTAGAGTACATAATTATAAAGAGACAATGATTATTAGTTCTGAATCTCAGATTTTGGCAATGGTGAAAGAGAGGTGAAACCTTTGTACATTTGCAGGTTTCAGAGAAGAAAAGTTTGATGATGAAAAGATTGAAGATGCTATAGATCAAGAAAAGAATGAATAAGTAGAGTCTTTGAGGAGCAAATGGATTGCAGCTAGCTTTAAAAAGAGGGCAGGACACAACTTCCACACAAAAGGACACAAGGAAGAAAAGAGTATCAAGAGAGGGTACTCATGAGAAGTAAAGAGGGAAGATGGGCAAAGGTGTGACTAAAGTGATGGTCTCTATCCTTTTGTGAACCGAGGTAAGGTTATCTGACAATATTGGGGCTGGTGGAATGAGATTAAAGGATCGAAGCAATCAGAAATTTTTAGAAAAATTGTTACTAGGAAATTGATAGATGAATTTAAAAAGTCTTGCTATTCACAGTGAGTTAAAAAGTAAATTAGAGCCCACAGCCAGTCAAAGCAACACTTGCTAATGATTCTCTACCGATATTCTATAGCCCTAGGAACATAAAAAAGGATAAACTGGCCAGGACCGGATCCAGACACAGCAGATGCGGCTAGAGGTTGAAGGCACAGGCAACCCAGGGCATTAGGACTGTATAAAGGTGACTGACAAAAATTCTAAACAAGCAAGGACTCCAGCGCAGTAAGAAGGAATAATGACTGAGGGAAATGAGGAACTGGGCCATTAGAGGTCTCTGTAAGGGCAAAAACAGGGCAATGAGCGTGGGACAGGATCTGAAATAGAGAATGCAGCAATAGTACAACGCCAAAAGTACGGCAGCCTTTTCTTCCTAATAATCTCCCCAGAGTCTCATAAACTTTTAAAAAATGGATAAAATAGTACAGGAACTTGTGCTGAAAGATAAACAATTGCTTACTAACATTTGAAGTCTCACTGCTTAGCTCTTAGAGCATTTGTAGGAAGACCTAAGCTCATTAGAAGAGAGACATGGCTGCTACTACCTTCCAAACAGCAGCGAGTGATTAACAGGCATCATCAAAATTAACCATATGTTGAAGGGAAGATTAATAAGCTCACTTCTCTCCTTGCCTAATCTGCTCTCTGGGCATAAATCAGGCAGCTCTGAAACAGCATTAATTTTCTTAGAAGTCTAGAGTGCTATTTTAGTAAGGTAAGTTTATACTAATTCAATAAACATGTATTGAACGCCTGCTATGTCCTTGGCACACTGTGCTAAGAAATCCAAACACCATAGTCACAAAACTCCTTTCATACATGTTTTCATACTGTTTTCAAAGTCATGTTCTAAATTAGTGTTTCTCAAGCTAGATTGCAGGATAAGGAAGTATATCAAAATCTAGGGAATGGAAAGAAAATTTTATGATTATAAATAAGAGATATGGAAAGAAGAAGGAGTATAGATTTAATGAAAATGGAGAACCACAACTCTAAATATTATTGTCTATGATAAGGATACCTCCTAGAAGATGCCTTAAGGACTGGTAGAGGGGGGAGGGGGTCAGCAAAGGAGCAGCTACGACAGAGGGGTAAGTTAAGGAATAGCAGTAAGGGATATAGTAGGGGTAAGTTAAGGATTAGCAGTAAGGGATATAGTAGGTGTGAGAAAGGAAAAGGAGCTAAAAGTAAGTAACACCTCAAAAACAGAAACTCAGTTGGAAAGAGAGAGGATGAGGAAACAAAACAGCCAAGCAACAGCTACACTATGAATTAAGAGGAGAATCATAAACTGAGCACAAAAGAATACTGTCAGCTTTAGTGATAAAGAGGTTGCAGGTAAACATGGTAATAAGCTAACTACACTGGTTTAAAAGGACATGATTGTTAGTATCCAATCTGAAGAAAGTAATTGTTTGTGCTTCAAGAATAATTTCTATTATGGTTACTGAATATATTAATCCATACTCATGTTGCCAGAGAGCTTGTGGATAACAGAGGTAACAAGCTGGAGGAAAACTATATTGCATTGCATATATGTGTGTGTGTGTGTGCATGTGTGCATGTGCGTGGGTGTGGGTGTGGGTGTGTGTGACAAACAGATAAGAATTAATTAATGGAATATGCATATCTCCATGAATCATTTCTGTATTAGTCAGGATGTTTTGCTTGCAATGAAAGGAAAGCCAAATCAGTTCATTAAAGCACAGGAAAAATGGGGTAGGGGCATTAATTTGCTATTTTCTATGACTGAAAATTTCAGAAAAAAAAATGTTAGCTTCAGGCATGGTTGGACCCAGGGGTTTGAACAATATGATCAGTACTTCATCATTTTCCAACACTTAGCACAGCTTCATTTTGCAATAGCTGTATTTTAGCATGACCTCTCTATATTGTGAGTACTGACATTTCCAACCTTGCACTATCCTAACAGAAAGCAATCCTACAAAGAATATAAATAAGTAAAAAGAGCCTTTTCTACAAGTTCTTGCCAAAGTTCTTCTTAGAATTGAATCTTGTGTACCTATTACTTCATGTATCAATCTCTGAACTGCAGCTAGAGATTAAAGAAAAAAAAAATCCGGGGCACCTGAGTGGCTCAATTGGTTAAGCGACTGCCTTCGGCTCAGGTCATGATCCTGGAGTCCCAGGATCGAGTCCCGCATCGGGCTCCCTGCTCAGCAGGGAGTCTGCTTCTCCCTCTGACCCTCCTCCCTCTCATGCTCTCTGTCTCTCATTCTCTCTCTTTCAAATAAATAAATAAAATCTTTAAAAAAAAAAAAAAAGAAAAAAAAAAATCCAGGAGTACTCCTAACTCTCTAGATTAGATTGGAATTAGCTCAACCAAACTCTATGGACTTAAAGAGGGCAAGGTGGTCCCCAAAAGAAAAACTGAGTCACTGTTTTCAAAGTCATGTTCTAAATTAGTGTTTCTCAAGCTAGATT
>NC_058409.1:77286520-77322420 GCF_002201575.2 Neomonachus schauinslandi | reverse complement strand
CACACACACACACACACACACACACACACACACACACACACACACACCTCCTCAGGGCCAGCAAAAACCCACCCAGCTATAGCTCCAACATAATGTGTAAAATAACACCAGAATCTGGCTACACAGAATCACACACATAATGGAATTTATGACTGCAAGTCATTTTTGTCTTAACTATTATTTTTAAGGACTTTGAGATACTAAAGCTACAAACAACAAAAACCCTCCATTCAGTGGAGGCAAGGGCAGCCTGTCTTATGGCAAAACCATCATAAACTAACTTTCAGTTATTGTACGGACCTCATCAACCTTGCTTTATTCCTGGACTTCCTTCTCTATCTCTTTCTTTTCGTGGAGATGGAATAAAACCACTCCATGTGGCCAGAATAATAATACTGTATCTCAGCTTTATTTTAATTTGCTGTTGACAAACCTTTTTCTCAGTCGCTTTTCAGAAAAATAACATCTCCTGAGAAATCATCTTTAGCATATTAGAATATCAAGCAGAAGTTCCATTGTGGACACCTGGGGCAATTTTCTCAGATATAGGACAGAATTCAGCTGGAGTGTGAAATTGGATCTGTTTGGGTTTTTTTTTTTTTTTTTTTTGGTCTTTTTTCATGTATTCCAAGGAGTGGGGTTGAATTGGTTTTGCACTCCTGTTTCATAAACTATTCTTTCATTTTGTTTTAAATCTGCACAAAGCACCTAAGAAAGAAACTTAAAAAGAAACTCAACAAAAATACTAACTCTTTCATATTTACTAACAAAGAATTTGAGAGATCAGGAAAATAACCAGATAGAGTTAATAATAACCAAAAAGTAAAAAATTCTGAGTCAGGTACCAGGGATTCCAAGATTAGCAAGACACAAAATTCTACTCTATGTTCACTCTAGGTAAAAATAAAGAGGACAGAGTGTTTATCCATCTGGAAAGAGAAGTTAAGCATCTCAGAATAGGTAATACCTTGTGGCTACTCACCTAAACAAGAGCTATTTGAGGTCCTTGTGAATTTTCAAGAGGCTAAAAGAAGTCCTGAGATCAAAATGTTTGAAAACTGCTATTCTAGCAGATTGAGTAGGAAATGAGGAAACAGAGACAGTAAAAACAATGCTTTCAGGAAGTTTGGTTATGAAAAAGAAAGAGATAGTATGTTATTTAGTTTAGAAGGGAACTTTGGGGTCTTAGGTGTGTGTGTGTGTGTATGTGTGTGCGTGCACACACACTCATGTATGCACACACCATTTAAGATAAATAGGATTTAAACTTGAGCATGTTTAAATACTAAGATTAAGGGTCCATTAAAGAGATGTATAGATGCGGGATGGGGTAGAGGAATTGTTCTTTGACTGGAGAAGGGACAGCTCAGTCCTTTGAACAGGAGAAAATCAAGAAAGGACTGATTCTGATGGTGAGAAAACTTCTGTTTTTGTGGCAGTAAGTTCAGGAAGCTCTCATTTTATGGCTGTTCCATACTCTGTGAATTAGGAGGTAAGGTTATGTGCTGAGGAGGAGGAGAAAGGTTGGGAGCAGGGAAGAGTAGGGGACTGGAGAATATCTGAAAGCATTCTTATGGAGAATGTTAGGGACATGACTGTGGAAACCAGACAGGATGGCCAGGAAGCACTGAAAACCCTGCTGACTAAAGTTGAAGATATAATTTACAGTGGACTCAATCACTGGATTGAAAACTTTTTGACTTTATTGTGAATTAAAATATACATACAGAAAAATACATAAAATATATATATTTGTAATTAAATAAATATTTCTAAATTTTATCAATACCTTTTCCCTCCTACCAGATAGTAAAAGACCACGGAATGCTTTCACTGAATTTACTCACTCAGCATATGACATTATTAACATGCATTTTAATAGTGTGTTGTAACTTCATAATACATTATTGTTATTTGACATAGAAGTGTTCATTTATACTTACCCAAGTATTTACCACTTTCTTTACTCTCCCTTCTTTCATTTTAGGCCTTTCATTTAAGCTCATCCTCCTTTAGAATTTCCTTTAGTGATGGTATTTGGTGCAAACACTCTCTACTTTTGCTTGTCTAAAAATGAACTTATTTGACTTTTATTTTTTAAAGTTTTTCTAAGGGTATATAACTAACTTGGCAGGTATTTTCTTCCAGCAATTAGGAGATATCATTCCATTGACTCCTGGCATTCATAGATAGTACTGAGAAGTCAGCAGTCTGCCTAATTGTTATTCCTTTAAAAGCATTCTGACATTTTTCTCTGGCTTAGATTATTTTTTTCCTTGAATTATTTTTTCTTTTTCTTTGGTGTTCTAAAGTTTTATTGTAAAGTATCTAGGTATGCAGGTCATATTTATTCTGCTTAAGATTTGATTTTGTTTAATTGAAATAAAATTTGTAAATAACATTACATAAGTTTCAGATGCACAAAACTGTAATTCAGCATCTATTGAACACACACCAAAAGTGACCCCCAACAAAAGTCTAGTTCCATCCTTCACCCATTGTGCCCACCACCCTTGATTGGTTTTTGAATCTTTGGATTGGTGTATTTCATCAGTTCTGCAAAAGTCTCAGTCATCACTTCTTTGCTTTTTTAAGATTTTATTTATTTATTTGACAGAGAGAGAGCACAATGAGGGAGAGCAGCAGAGGGAGAGGGATAAGCAGGCTCCCCGAGGAGCAGGGAGCCCGATGCAGGACTCGATCCCAGGACCCTGGGACCATGACCCGAGCTGAAGGTAGACTATTAACTGACTGAGCCGCCTGGGCATCCCAGTCATCATTTCTTTAAATATTGCCCCTGCCCTTATTCTCTCTCTCCTCAAATTAAACATACATTATTCCTTTCTTCATGACCTTTAATGTCTCTTTTTCTAAATTTTTGTCTCTTTATGATTTATCCTGTATATTTTCTCTCATACATAATTCTGTGGATCTTCCCATTAATTCTGTGGATAATTAGCTGTTAAATTCTGACACTGAGTTTAATCTGAGTTATCGTTTGGCTTTCATTTTTAGAAGTTTTACTTAGCTCTTTTTCAACTCTGTTACATCAAGTTTTAGAGTTTCCTGTGTTAGCATTATTTTGTTAAAGAGAATAAGCATAAATGTTTACAATTTGTGTCCACTGATTCCAATAGAGTTTTTGTAGACCTGTTCTTCTGTTATCCCTAATGTTTCCTCCTCATAATATTCTGTTGCCTTACATACTTGATTTTATTTATGACTCCATGCTTTTCACTTTCTCTGAAAAATATTTACAGGGATTCCGTAGAGTTTAGTACCAAGTTATCTACCTCCAAAGAGGATCTGAATTTATTTCTGCCTGGAAACCAAGGGCATTACCAGTCTCGAACCACCTTACAACAGACTTTTGTCTTGGAGTTTCCCTAGACCCCTCAGAGTATGTGAAGTTAATCTGCAAATCTACACAAAGTTTGGTTTACGGCTCCAACTTTTCAAAAAACTTTTTCCTTTCCTTTTTTCTTCTTCTATGTGTAGTTTCAAGGCAACATTTCCAGCAGTTTCTTTCTGATTCACCCTTTCCAGACCTTTGTGATTATGGCTTAATGTGAAGAGAGTCTCTTATTAGATTATCCACTTGCATTGGCCCTGGGCCTTAAAATAATAATCCCTTCCCTATGAGGCCACCAAAAACAAAGTGCAATTTTCCCAACATTAGAATGCCTTCTGGGCCAAGTGAGTTGAGTATTCAGCTTACCTCTGAGTTTCCAGTTTTCCTTAAGTTTTGGTCTGATAATTCCTTAGTATCTTTTAAAATTCTGCAATGTTTAAAAGAGATGTTTTTAATATTATGCCCAGCGTTTTTAGTTGCTTTCAAAATTTGTCCAAGTAATCTAGTCAACCCTTACCAAAGTGGAAATCATGATATTTCTTCAGGAACACTCATTAGCTGAGGTATGGGTGTAGAGAAAAGGACCCAGGACTGGGGTCTTGCCAAGTCAGAATAGAAAGAAGATATGGTAAGTCAGCTTAGGGAATTAGTAAAGAATGTCTGAAGTCTTGAATTATATGAACTGGATGAGGAAACAATTAAAAATAGAGGAAATGTTTGAAACACTGAAAGTAGATGATAAACAGAATAGAGATCTCAATGACCTCAATGAGGTTAAAGAATTGATATATCAGGAACAACTTAGTGAGTGACCTAAACAGACAGGAGCTTATAAAAAGAGAATTCTGTATATAATTTCCAGGATGGAGAAGTTTACTGTGACTATGGCAGTAAGCTGTGAAGTACAGACGTTAAGAGGGTTATTTTGAAGATGAAGAAGTAAAAAAATCTGAGATTTTGAGGACAGTCAAGATGAAGTCAGAACCAGAAATGGAACAAAAGACCTTGAGACAGACCCAGAGTCTTCAGTGAGTGAATGGATGGGATCACTCTAAGGGGAGATGTCAGGAACAAGGTGAAATAGAAGCCAGGTGTCATTTGCCTCATGAGATCAGGGGAAATTTCATGAAGGGAAGCAGTAATCATCTGAAAAAACTTAAAAAGTAAAGTGATGCAGATTCACATTCAATTCTGAGGAATGTCACAAGTAAGACAATTTTAACAAGGCAAATGTGAAAAACAACCAAACAGAACCTCTAGACAGGAAATGGTTCTCAGCTTTTATCATATCAGTGTGGATCTCAGTGAGATCATAAGATTTGCTTTCCTCATGCGGTAAATGCAATAAGATGCATCATGTGACGTGTATCTGATCCTGGGTTCTTTCTCCCCCAGTCACTGTCCCCCTCTAGTTATTGTATTTGTCTGGGCTTTGTAGGACTTCATGAATAGCTGATTAGGTGACTGCTAGGTGACCTGGTTTGTGTAAATATAATGTGTTGGTCTTCTCCATATTCTTTTGGTGTTTTATTACTTAGAAACTTCTTTTCGTATTGAGAAAAATAGCCAAAGATCTTTGACAAAAGGTCCTGCACCAGGAAAAGTATCTGGAACATAGTTTAGCAACCCCTTTTGAGGTGTGGGGGTCTTGAACCATCCTTTCGTTTGCGTTCTCCTTCCCTATTTCCTATCTGGGGCCAGATCTTCTATCCTAAAAACCTGACTCCTACCCTAACCCCACTTCTATCCCCCCTCTCAAGAAAAGCCCCCACACATACACATTTAAACTCTGAAGGAGCTAAGCACACTACATCCCTTGTTCCCAATCTCCTGTGTCAAGATCATTCCTTGAAGTGATGTGTATTAATACACTTGTATTTGGAGGGATCTCTAATCTTAGGGTAGAGAGAAGCAGAAGCAATGAAGGGGCCATTCCATGTAAGAAGTAGGGTCAGGAGACCAAGAAAGGGAAGATGAATGTATGTCTAATTCACTCAGGAACTTTTATGCAAATGCAAGAAACTTATGTCAGAAAAGGCCACAAGACTGTTTCATAGGAGACAGAGGAATGTAATTCCATGTTTACTGTGAGAAACCAAAGCTTTGTGCGAAATCTTGAATTTATGGGGGGAGGGTAGGAAAGATTGTACCTATCTGTTCTTTCCCTGATCCCTTCTCCTCATTTTTGAACTGCAGGAGACTGAGGCCCCTTGAGCTTTAGTGACTCCATCTTTGAGGAGTGTTTATTTGATGGTTGATTTTGCTGTGCTGGGTACTTCCTTTCCCACTCGCTATTGTTTTGTAACATACATGCTGACCCTTTTCTCTTCTCTCATTACCCTGAGAAATATAATGAATAAAGAAAAACTTACTGGTACTGAAAAAAAAAAAGATTCACTTTCCTCTCTTCAAGAATCAAATCAAAAGCACGAAGAGGTTCTAGGAAATGCTAGGCAATTTTACATAAAAGAATTAGCTTTATTAATGGTCTAGGCAAGTGCTCAATAGCCTCCAACATGTGGAGATCTCCAGTATCGCTGGTGTAGTTAGAACATGGTTTAGAACAACTCTCCCTGACTGTATGGTATGCTACCTACCCTGAACAACAAACAAAAGTGCTCAGAGTTTCCATAAAAAAAGATCCCAAAACCCTGAGCTCCCCATTAAAAACAATCACAAAACTCACAAGTAACTAAGCAGCTTGAGAGCCAATGAGGATAAAACAGCCGAAACACATCTACAGTAGCTTCAAACACTAGAATTAGCAGTATAGAATTGACAGTAAGCATGCTTGATATGTTTAAATAAATAGATTTAAAATATGAATAAGATACGCAACTAGTGAATCACTGAACACTACATCAAAAACTAATGATGTACTATACAGTGGCTAACTGAACATAATAAAAAGAAATAATAAATAAAAAGAGAGAAAAACTCAAAAACTATCAAAGGTATTGCTAAGGTTCATGAAGATTTAAATAAAAATGTCCATTCACAAAATAATAAATGTATCAATAAGCAAAAATAAATAAATAAATAAAATATTAATAAGATGTCCAGCCATATATGAAAAAGAACCAAACGGAACTTCTAAATGTGCAAAGGAGAAGGTAATAATGAAATTAAAAATTAAATGGCGCATTTAACATCTGATTAAACACAACAGAAGAAATGGTGACTCAGAGATCTGGAGAACTCCCCAGGATACAGCACGGAGATCCTGAGAGATGGCAAATCTGAGACAGCGGTAAGATAAATGGAGAACAGGATGAAAGATTATCACATAAATCCGACCACAGTTTCAAGAGCAGAGAAGAGATGGGGAAGAGACATTATTTAAAGAGTCTATGGCTAAGAACTGGTGAAAGAACGACACACTCCCTTCCTCCCCAGGCCAAAGAAGGCAAGGCCCATGGCCACATAAGAGCGAGTAACAAGACCTCAACCCAAACTGCATCAGGCTGCAGAGCAAGAACAAGGAACAATGTTGCAAACGCCACCACACTGTGATGAGCACGCTTAGGCAGGGTTCCCAGCAGTTTCAGTTAGCATTAATCATTGCTCCTAATTGCTGTCCGTTAACTCTCCCGAGCCCCTCTAGGCCAAGCCATCATCCCATGAAACATGTTGTCTTCCCTTACAATGCACTTTCTGTCTTGCCAGTAACAGAATCTGTGGCTTCGGTGTTCTTTACAGAAACACTGATCGAATTACCCTAAGACCTTTTTGTGTGTTCTGGGTTACTGGGCAGAGTTCCAGAAACAAGGCTTACATTATCCTCAAATAGCATACCTAACTTTCCAAGAGTGCTCAGAAGTAAATGTTTCTCAGTCATTTCAGGCCTGGCCATTTAAAGCCCAGCGCACTTGACGTCCTGCTCTCTGGCTGCTATGTTACACAACCCACATGTAATCTCCTAACTTCTAAGACCATTCTAGTAAAGGCCCTTTCCTGCCACAGCATCCTGTGCTCTCCACTATAAACGCAAATAGGCCAAATTTCTCTAGTCCCTCCAACCCGCAGGCTCCTTTCCCAACCTCGTCAGTCTCCTTGTGACCTCCATTCCATTCAGTCTATTCACTTAAGAAACTGCTGCCTACTCTATTATTTAAGTGCTTAGGGAAAACACACACACACACACACACACACACACACACCCTTTTCCCCCTAGTATGTTTCATTATTTTGTAACATTTTGGAAACTCTTTCTGATGGCATCCCGAAAACCTATCATTTGGGGAAACGGAGATCGACAGTTCGCATGACTTGTCCGAGATCAACAGTGTTACAATCAACTGTGATATTCCCTCTAGTGGCTTTGCTACCATATCCCTCATATCTTCAAATTTAAGCTTTTTTTATTTGCACTATGATTCCAATATTCCCAACTTTTCCTACAAACACTGCTGATTACATGCTTTGCCTGCATCTTTACAGAAAAAAACAAAAAATTAAATCTTTCTAAACAATGTATGGGACTGACAGAAGCTTCATAAGTGAATATTCATATCAATGTGACTTTCATTTGACCTTGAAGTGTCACTGTTACTTAATGTGAAGTTATCAAGATGATAGCCCGGCAGATGCTGCCAAATGAAAATTTTGCTGCAATGAGCTTTTTATGAAATATTGAGGCTAAGCAGAGAACCAGTTCCTCTGACAAAAATACTCTCAGTCACTCCCCTCACTAAATCACAGTGCGGAGGCTGCAGGCACTCCAGGCTTCCCATTGCCGGCAATGACATCCTGAATGTGCTTAGTGGGCAATAGCCAAGATCAAGAGATGACCTTTTTATTGCAGATTGTGAGATCATCTTCATTCCCACAGGTTTACGTTCAAAACGGAGGTTTGGTTTTTCTGGATTTTTTTAATCACATGGTATTGGAGGAGATAAAAAATATCTCCCACCGAGCAGGAAAGGCAATGGCAGACTTTTCTCCTACAGCCCTGTGAGTGGCTGTCACATCCTGAAAGCACACTACATTCTCTCTCCTCTGTGGCAGTTCTGCTTGGCCCCCCCAACTTCCCCTCGGGTCGAAAACCTAACCTCACGCACTTGTATAGGAACACGGTTTGTTATTCAGTCGACACATTGGACCTACCGGTCAGTGAAGTGACCCTCTGTTTGGAGGAAGGAAAGGAAGGGATAACTAGCGATCCTGCAAGTGAGATGCCCAGGATGTGCTATGCAGAAGGAATGTGATGGTGAAGGCCACCTGACGTGCTCTCAGAGCTTGCTGTGTCACCTGGCTGGCGTACTCTAGATCAGATGACATTCACAGAACACCCAGGAGGGGCCGAGAGCACATTCACTATTCTGCTGAGGGAATCAAGGGTAAGCAGCTTTCTTCAGGGACAGGTTTAGGAGAGAAGGGATACGCTGCATTCCTGCGGGGATCCCGAAAGCCAAGGGCTTCTCCATGCAGGAGCATGGAGTGGAGGCCGGGTGGGATGAGGCATCCGGTGCACTACCCTTTGAGAACAGTCCCTGATGATACCATGGTAACCTTTAGTTTCACTGACTGCAATGGCCCCTCTATTCTATTCCTGGCATGATGCTCAGTGCTGGCCGGGATTCATTTCTCCCTATTCAGCTCAAGTTGTAGTCACATAATAAAATGCACAGTGACAAGATTTCCTAAGGCTTTCAGGTGCATTCAGCCTGGCAGGCTGCAGGATGCTACATTACTGGGTCCAATGGTTAAATGAAGGCACCTATTGCTTCCAGACTGCAGTCGGAATCCAAACAGATGCTGTCTAGAATTAGTTATTCGGGAGGCAGTTAAGGATCCTTTGAGTCATTTATGCAACAAAGTATTTTTAGAGTGTCAACTATGTCTCAGGCATTATGCTCCACCCCAGCTGACACAAATATAAATAAGACATAGCCAGGACAAGCTCACAGAAAAGTGAGAGAGAGAGAGAAGTACACACATAATACACTATGGTGAGTGCCATTAGTGGTAAGTGGTGAGTGCAGGGTCCTCAGAAGACAGAACATCTAATGTAGTCTGAAATGGAGGAGACTTTCTTAAGAAAGTCTGGCAAAAAAAAAAAAAAAAAAAAAAAGGAGGGGAGGGGGATTAAAAAGTGGGTATTCCAAGCAAAAAGAAAAATATAAGCAAAGGAAAAGGTGCATGAAATAGGAGATTGTATGCACAGACTTTGCCATTGCCAGAACGTTAAATGTGTGTGCATCAAAGGGATGGCGAGTGGTCAATAGTTAGGCAGCCAGGTAGAGGCCAGGTCAAGAAGAAAAGTACGTCCTCTGTAAGGAGCATTATTCTACAGGTACTGAGCAGCCAGCAAAGGCTCTGAGTAGGGGAAGAACATAGGCAATTTGCACTCCTGGAAGATCATTCTGGCAACAGTGTGGAAGACAGGACTCGGGAATAAGACTAAAGGGAGGGAGAACACTTAGGAACTTTTTCAAAAGCTGAGATGAGTAATTAGGAGGGCCTGTCTCTTAACCCTTCAGATAGCTAACCACCAAGTCTGGAAAATAGAGGTATTCCCAACTGTGTACGGTGCACAATCGACTTTGAGCCTGGGACAGATTTACTGTGTGAAGTGTGCCAGACTTAACCTTGGGATGTCCTCCTAACGCGCATGGAAGCCAGGGGGAAAAGGTTGAGAGATGCCATCCACACCCCTACTCCCTGCCCATCTCTTCCCCAGGTGCCTAGGTGGGCTTGTGACCCCATGTCATGAATGCCCAGACAGACCCACACCTGACTGTGCCCTGGCTTGCTTTTCTGGCCTGGGATGGCTCTGCCATATCCAGGTCCATTGCTCATTTTCCCTGTCTCTGCTAACATATGAGGACTTGCTTCTCATCTGTTTTGTGGTCATTGTCGTTTCCTCCCCCTTTCTAAATAAACCTGTAGAGCTGACCCCTCCTCACTAGCTCCATACTGTGGCTGCTCAAATTCAATGTTGTATAAAGCTTGATGGAGTCAAGAGTAAATCCTAGGTCCATTACAGAGGAAAGTGTACTGTTTGCTTCCTTATAGTAACATCATCAGGCATTTCAGCCTTACAAGAAGAGTGTCTTCCTGTTGTGAAGCCAGTCCAGTCTCCTTTTAATACTTCCAAGGTAGGGAATCATTCTCTCTTCACAGCCCAAAGGGTAGTGGCATTCAAACTTCTCCAACAGTAAACCCTACTCAGTCTTCAGTCACCCCCAACCTGTTGAGCGGGGCCTGTGTCAAGGCTCTTAGCTCCTCACCTGGACATTGTCAAGAACATTTTTCTGGACTGCACACTCTCCCTTGCTAGGTGACTGTCACACTGCCTTCACCCCAACATGCCCCGGTGATGACAGGAACTTTCCTTTCCTTTGCCGCCTTTATTAAAAAAAAGAGAAGGAAAGCATACCTGGACACATTCTTGTACATTTTCAGCTCTCTTCTCACCTCTCAACTTTAAAGCGAGCCAAAGAGACAAGGATCTATACACTACTTCCTTCCCATTCCCTACAAAAGACCCTCAGCACTGCTTTCTGGATGCGAGTATCAGGGAACAATGGCTGAAACACACAACCCATTATTTCCCTCTTCTGTCACAATGTCCTATGACATTATAACTGCCACTTTATTTTTGTTTCCCGCCCCAGACTATAAACTCCCTGAAGAAACTGGGGCTGTTTCCCCATTGTCCTCAATCCCGGGAGTGTCTGGGGGTCTGTAGTTGTCCAATTGATGTTGGCTGAATAAATGCACAGTGGCCACCTCCAATTTCATGAGCAAAGAACTCTTCACTTAGGCCTATGACATGAGCCAAGGCATTTTGAGCGCTGTGCCTCTGAGATACTCATGACCTACAGGCTGCACTTGCATGAAGAATGCTCTGCCTTTGAGGTCGATATTTTTCTTTCTAGGAGAGTTGCGATCCTGGGCAGGACTAATCAAAAAAACAGAAAATTCTCCATAGCTATTGGAAAGTAAGAACAAGAAAACATGTGCACCCTCTAATAGGAAGCCAGCACACACACTGGAGAGGCGGCATTCATAGTGACTTTAAGTGACAAGGCTGGGCTGATGCTAGACAAAACTGCAAAAGGCAGTTTGCTCTCATGCCCCCTCTTCTTCTTACTGTCACCATTTCCCATCACAGTTCCTGCCGTGGGGCTCATGACATTGGAAAACATTCACAGCAATATGGAACTTGTGGGGAGGTCAGAACTATCAGGTCATGTCAGGTCTGGTGTGGGACCAAGCATCTGGCCCTGGAAATACGGGGACTACCCCAACTGTACCCAGACAGACCCCACAGTGTCCAGAGTGCAATTAACTGCAGGCATGATTTAGAAAACAACTGGCATCAATTCCAATCTAGCATAGGGAGACTGACTTCTGGCAGAGCAGAGTGAGGACCTCGGCTGACCCACACACCAGGGAAACTGGCAAAAGTTATTTTTTTAAAAAGCATTTAAAGCTTCTGGAAATGGTCCTAAGAGCAAATAGAAAGTACAATATCTATTCAAAAAAATCTGAAAATTTGGTAAGAAATGTGAGAATCTGTGGAATTGGACCAAGATCCTTCCCTCCCTCCCACTCTCAGCTCAGCGAGGCAAAGATTCCATTCCACGTAACCACAGCCTCTAGCACAGGGCGCCCTGTTCCCCCAGCTCCCAGCCAGAGGGCTTTCTTCCCTGGAAAAAACAGGACTTTGGCATTTCTCATCCCGCCCCATGGACCTGATGCTAAGTGTCAGGTGGGTGCCATCCGGAGGTGGAGGCTCCCTTTTTCCACCTAAGCACTGGGAGTGCTGTCAGGAGTAGAGGCTCTACCTTGGGTGCAGCAGGCCAAGGCCAAGGCAGCCCTGGTTACCCCTGCCCTGGCTCCTCAGACAGCAGTTCCTTACCAGAAGACGCAGCCAAGAAGACGTCAAATTGCTGCCTCTACATTCCAGTGAGCACTCAGCTCCTAGAATGCGGTTATCACACAGAGAGAAGCTCCTTATTTACTCCGCCCCCAGTTCTAGAGCCCTGCTTCATAGATTTTTGTTTGGAAGAAGAAGCACTGTCAAACAGATAGCTCATCTCTTTCCAAAGAAATTGACTTCATTTGCAATGGAGCAGGGAGAAACTCAAATCTAAGGCTCTCTCATGAACAGTGGAGGTTGTGGTGAAAGGCAATTGAGAGGAGATTTGTAGATTTCATGAAGATAACAGCCTAGACTGTCGCCAGCTAGTTTATAGGACAGAAGCTGGGAATAAGGCAGCAGGGAGGAGCCCTCCTGCGGTCAGAACAACTATCAAGCAAGGGCCTCAGGAACTATTCCATCAAAGGAGCCACAATTTGCTTGGATTAGTGTACAGGTTATTGTTGAAAACAATAGAACAATCATTGGGCAATTTCTGTTTCAACAGCTAGGTGAGGTCGGGGACAGAGTCACCATGTCTAGAAAGCCCTACCAATACCAGTGTCTTCTCAGGGTCACTGTGGGTATACCCAAAGCTGCATCTCACAGACAGGAAACATCAGAGGCTTAACACTGCTAGGAGGAAAAACACTTTACTAAAATAACAGTAGCCAGTCACTAAAAAAATAAACAAGCAAGTAAGAATAACATGCCCTGGGATGGAAGCTGTACCCAGAGCTGCTACAACATATTACCCAAAATTTCTGGTGTTCTCCCACTTATGAGACAGGCAAATGAATAGGAAAGTGTGATCCATACACAGGGGAAAGGTAGTAAGGCACCACAAACCACCTGTGAGAACAACTGGATGATGGATTTAACAGAAAAAAGATCTCAAAATAGCCATTATCAATATGTTCACAGAACTGAACAGAACTATGGTTAAAGAAGTAAAGGAAGTTTGTATCAGGAGATAATATCAATAAAGATAGGATTATTAAAAAAAAATAGAAATTTTGGAATTGGGAAGTATAATAATTAAAATGAAAAATTCACTAGAGGGATTCAAAAATTGATATGAACTGATAGAAGAAAGAATGGTGAACCTCAGGGATGTCTGGGTGGCTCAATCCGTTAGCGTCTGCCTTCGGCTCAGGTCATGATCCCAGGGTCCTGGGATCTAGTCCCACATCAGGTGCCCTGCTCAGCGGGGAACCTGCTTCTCCCTCTGCCTGCTCTGCTTGCCTCTCCCCCTGCTTGTGCTCTCTCTCTATGACAAATAAATAAAAATCTTAAAAAAAAAAAAAAGAATGGTGAACCTCGAGGTAGATTAATAAAAGGTACAGAAATCAAAGAACAGAGAGAAAAAAGAATGAATAAAAATGATAAGAGCCTCAGAGAAATGGGGCACATCATCAAAAGCACCAATATATGCACAATGGGAAGACCAGAGGGAGAGGAGAAAGGAGCAGAAAAAATATTCAAAGAAAAATGGCTTAAAAATTTCCACATTTACTGAAAAACAATACCTACTCCGGAAGGTCAATGAACTTCAAGTAGGATAAATGCAAACACATCCATAAACAGACACATTATAGTAAAAATGCTGAAAGGTAAAGACAAGGAAAAATATTTAAAAGTAACAAAAGGAAAACCACTGTCCTTAACAAGGAAACCCCTATAACAATGTAAGCCAGAAGGCAGTGGGACACTATATTTAAAGGGCTCAAATAAAAAAAATAAATAACTGTTGGGGCACCTGGGTGGCTCAGTCGTTAAGCGTCTGCCTTCGGCTCAGGTCATGATCCCAGGGTCCTGGGATCGAGTCCCACATCGGGCTCCCTGCTCGGCGGGAAGCCTGCTTCTCCCTCTCCCACTCCCCCTGCTTGTGTTCCTGCTCTCGCTATGTCTCTCTCTGTCAAATAAATAAATAAAATCTTTAAAAAAATAAATAAATGTCAGTCAAGAACCCTATATCCAGCAAAGCTATTTTTCAAAACTGAAGGCAAATACTTTCCTAGATGAACAAAAACTGAAAGATTTTATTGCTAGCAGACTCATAAGAAATACCAAAGAAAGTTCTTCAGGCAGAAAGGAAGTGACCTAAGTCAGTAATTCAAATCCATACACACAAAAAACAACGACCACCAGTAAAGGTAATGCCATAATTATTAAATACATATATATGCATATTTTTCTCATTTCTAATAAATGATTTTAAAAAGCAATTGCATAAAATAGTATGTATATAATGTAATGTAGGGCCTAAACATACAAAAATGTAACAAATGTGTAATATATTTGCCAGTAATAGCAGAAATGAGGTGGATACGGGCAAAGCTGTATTGGGCTTAGGAGAGGACTACAGATGGTAAAGTATTATTGGTTCTGTAATAGATATGTCTAATAATAATACCACAAAAGAAGGGAAAGTGGATTAGAGCTATACAGGAGCAATGTTTCTCTATGTCATTGGAATTAAGCTAGTATAAATCTAAAGCTGATTCTGATAAGTAAGACATGTATGGTAAACTCTAAAACAACCATCAAAAAAAAAGAAAGAAAAGAAAACTTCAAAAAATATAGTGAAAAAAATCGTTAAGGAAATGAAAATATTACAAATCTAGTGTAGGGTCATAGAGTTATTCTCAGAATCTGCTGGGCTATTGGCCATCATCATTAAGGAATCTTGCCAAAAGTATCACCACCAGGTCCAGTGGCCTGGGGAAAATGAACAGAAATGCACACCTGGGGCATTAAGGAATAGACAAGAAGGAAACAGGACATACACAGGCACAGACTTTCTAGGCTTGCTTGTCTACAGGATGTACAGTTGCTGGTCATGCCTTACCCCTTATCATTTGACCAGAAAAGCGCTAACACAGAATGTAACATAGAGCAACCCAGAGACACAGAACCAAGCTGAGGTTCTCCCATGTGAACATGAATCAGAATCCCCTGGACAGCTTGTTCAACCACAGATTGCTGGTCCCAAGCCCCAGAGTTTCTGATTCGGTAGGTCTGGAGTGGGGCCCAAGAATCTGCACCTCTAGCAAGTTCCCAGGTGATACTGATGTGATAGTCCAGACACTACAGTTTGTAAACTACTGGCTACCCTAATGTGTGAAGACCATAATGCCTAAATAAAACTAAAGCAGGTGGAGAATGTAGGTCATAGCCTAAAATACAAGAACCTACTTCCAGATAAATTGGGGTGGTGAGTACAGCAGGAAAATAAGCAGCATGTGTAGTGAACATCTAGTTGCTTTGCCACCCTGAATCCTTTCGCTCTCCTTCTGGTAACTATACACCAGTTTACCTGGGGGAAACACTTTCCTCCCTCACTTTTAGTCCATATGGTTTGGAAGGACTTCATGACCTACCTTTGCCTCAGAAAAAGGGATGTGACAGGGCTTCACATTTTCCCCCAGCTCCAGTAATTAGTTCAGTAATTAGATGGGTAATCAGAGCTAGTAAGATCTGGGGAGACTTTTTCTGAGACACCTTAGAGGGGGAGAGAGAAGGATAGAGGGAGGGAGAGGGAGAGAGAAGGAAAGAGAGAGAGAGACTTGTGCCTACAACTGCCACTTTGCCACCATGTGGAGCCTAAAACTGAAGCCATTTTGAGGTGAGCCGAGTTGGAGAACAAGCAGATCCTGGTGTGGTCATTTGAAGCCTGGTCAAACACACCTGAAACCCGCATTGCCCTGTAAACCAATTAAATTCTCTTCGTTTGAGCATGTTGGATTGGGTTTTGCGATTTGCAATATAAAAATTTGCATTTTTTTTAAAAGGAGGGAAAGCAATTTAGTATGACAAATTCAGTAATGACACATTTAGAATGACAGTTCAGTAACCAACTGAATGAACAAAGCAGAACAAGCCACAGAAGTGACAATGGGCATTTCTGGAACCTGAGTTTATGCAGAGTCATGAAGGGAGACATTCTGCACACTAACAGGGCACAGGCTGCGGAAAGGCACCAGACCAAGATTGTCATAACCTGGATGGATAGTGGGACCATCTTAAGTACAAAGACAGAAGCTCAGTTGTGAAGATTCATCCAAATCGGGCATTCAGAGGAGTGTGGGAGGCAAATAAGAGGGCAGGGGCTTGGAACCAACAAGGGACCCAGGGGTAACCTAGGAGGAACCTGAGGCCACGGTGTGGATGACATCAAAAGGAATCACAGATCAACTGACATATCCGCCCTCTGGGTCCTCCCCCATTGCCAACTCTCTGACCTCACATCCTGCCATTCTCTCGCACCAACCCCACTCCAGGCACAGCAGCCTCCTCACTTGTCTCCATCTATGTCAAGCACGCTCCCACCTTGGAACACTTGCCTTTGTTTCCTGTGCCTGGTAGGCTCTTGCATCAAATACTTGCATGGCGGATTCCCTCATTTCCTTCAGGCCCCCTCTCAAATGCCAGTGTATCAGACTGGTCTTTCTGAATCAGTGTGTGTGAACTAGCAAGACCCCAGCTCCAACCGGGCTCATCCAAACTCCTTTTCCTGCTCTCTTTTTCTCCACAGTGGTTACTACTCTCTGACATATGATGTAAGTACTTGTTTGTTAATTGCTTCTCCTTAATAGCATGTAAGCTCCATGATGGCACAGGCTTGGGGATTTTGCTGCTATATTCCTGGTACTTAAAATAGTCTACAACATAGTCACTGAATCCTAAGTCTGTGTGTCCTATTATTACCACCCATAAATCTTCGTGTTCTTTATTGTATCCCTTAGAATAAATCAATAAATGTAATTAAGAGTTTCTCTGAGTTACATGAGCTATTATAACAAATGACTGAACCTGGGGTGGGGGGAATGTGGGAAGCCCAATAGCCAGTTGGTCAGAAATACAGGTGACAAATCCCATGAGTACAGGTGGGACTTGTGCCTAGTGTCTGAAGTGGGGGCAGCCATGTGGGACTGAGCCCTAAACATGTGTGGTCTGTGCTAACCCTGGGTAGGTAGTGTCAGGATGAATTAAATTGTAGATTATAGGACATGTAGTTGGTGTCCACAAAGAACTGGAGAATTGCTTGGTGTAGAAAATCCACACAAAGGATGTCAGAAGTGTTGTGAGTAGTGGAAAGAGAATTTTCCTTTATTTAACCTGGCTTTACACAAAAACTTCTGAGAGATCTTATAATCTACATCCATGAGTCCACATAGAACTTTATAAAAAAAAGGGCGCCTGGGTGGCTCAGTTGGTTGAGCGACTGCCTTCGGCTCAGGTCATGATCCTGGAGTCCCTGGATCGAGTCCTGCATCGGGGTCCCTGCTCGGCAGGGAGCCTGCTTCTCCCTCTGACCCTCCCCCCTCTCATGTACTCTCTCTCTCTCTCAGTCTCTCATTCTCACTCTCTCAAATAAATAAATAAATCTTTTAAAAAAAAAAAAGAACTTTATAAAAAATGTATCATAGGATCATCCACATAGCAAAGAGTAAAAATAGTTTGGAGTGGCATATTTTCTCCCCTGCTGAATAGGACAAAATTAACTTAAGTGATAGATTAATAAATTTGCATATTCTAATAATCCTTTCCATTTAGGTTTTTAAAGACTGTTCTGTGATAAACTGTAGTAACTACAAAACTAGTAGATAGTGTATGATTTTCATACAATTCACATTTTTATATTCCTGCAGTTGAAGTATGTGCTACCCTACATAGAGGCATAATAAGCACAGTGTAGGTCAATGTGCAAATCAAGGAGTACTTGAGCATCTCTGGCTCTGTTTTATGTCCCTGCAATAATAATCATGAAACACAAAGTGAAATAGACCTTGGCTATTACAAGCAAAAGAACATGACGTAATTTTGACAAGACTTTTCAAACACCTGTTTTGCTTAAAACTCAAAATATGTCATTACATGTGTTTCGATTTATATAATTATTATGTCAAAGCTATTTTGTTTTTGTATCACAGGAAAGTATTTACATTTTTTAATTCATTTTAAAATAAAATAATATGAAACATTTTAAATTTATCTTCCAATATTTTAAAATAAAACCAAGAATCTTCTGGGCTAGCTTATTGTATATGCTTATTTTTAACAACCAAACGTGTACTTTGACATCTCCTTTCTGATGGACCCACACCAGTTGAGCAACCTGTAGATGAAATTATTCTACATACTTTGGGAGACTCTAAGAAACAAGACCATATAGCAATTAATCCTTCCTTATTACCTATACTGCTTGTCTGGGCTCAGGAACTCACTGGCCAAACATTCTGTGCATTCAAACAACTGCTTCATAATAATTATCAATTGACTGGTTGATTCAGTCCTACAGGTTAACTGGCTTGAGTGTGCATATCCAGTATAGATTCTCTCAAAGGAAGTTTTCTGGTTGGATTTTCCAAAAATTAGAAGGCATTTTCCTGGAAAGCATCATGTGCCTGGAATTTATTTCCTCCACCATTTTGACAAAGCCTATGTCTGCTAGACTTCTGGGCACCAAAAACACAATGTCTTTCCAGGCTTTTAGTGTCTCTCCAATATATCGCAGAGATGAACTTGGCTCTGAAATATCTCTTCATCTGTGTCTCTTTGATGACAACCAGCTGAAAAGGGAGAAATTAAGTCAATCAGCTGATTGCGTTCTTTCCACAACTCCAACAGTTTTGGCAGATTTTCTTCCTCCTTGCCTTGGCTGATTGTTTGGAGACTGTGTCAATAAAGACATTGCTAAATGTGAGACTGGGGATTATAGAAGCAAGTAGCTTTAATAGGAATGTGAAAGTCAAACAAAATTGAACTAAACACTATAAAGAGTGCATAAATAAAAAATAACACTAAAATGTTACCAGACATGGTAACGAGGAAGAGAAAGGCCAAAAGATTGAAGAAGAAACAATTTTGCTTTCAGTCTTCCATGAAACATCTTTTTAAAGGAACTGTCTGCTCATCATTCATGGTGGCTCTTAGACTATTGAAATGGTGGTCTAATAAGAGAGCTACCAACTTGGTGTGCTCTCTCCAGGCACCAAAAGCCTGTCTTCACTCCCAACTTGGTGTGCTCTCTCCAGGCACCAAAAGCCTGTCTTCACTCATAGGTGTTGTACTGTTTGAGTATTTGTTGCTAATCTGAGAGGAATTTTTAATGTGAGTCTTTAAAAAGAAAAAAAGTGGGTGAGAAAAAATGAACTTCACCAAGGAACAAGAAAACTTACTATAGACTATATCTAATAATAGTAATAGTAGTAGTAGTAATAATAATAATGATAATAATAATAATAATAATGGCTGTGATGGTTAATTTTATGTGTCAACTTGACTGGACCATAGGGTGCCCAGCTATGTGTTCAAACATTATTCTGGGTTTTTCTGTGAGGGTGTTTTTGGATGAGATTAACATTTAAACCAATAATCTGAGTAAAGCAGATTGCCCTCCCCAGTGTGGGTGGACCTCACTCAATCAGTTGAAGGCCTAAATAAAATTAAAGGGTGACCCACCCTTTAATAAGAAAGAATTCTCCTGCCCTATGGTCTTCCAGTTAGAACATCATCTCCTCCTGATTCTATAGCAGCTTCTGGCCTTTGAATTCAAATTGCAGATTTGGACCTGCTGGCCTCCACTATTACATGAACCAATTCCTTATACTAAATCAATCAATCTCTCTTTCTCTCTCTGTATACACACACACACACACACACATATATGTATATATGTACATTCTATGTTGATATATAATCCATATTGATCCTGTTTTTCTGGAGAACCCTGACTACTACAGTGACTATAATACCTTGAGGACTTGCTGTATACCAATCACTGTGCTGTGGTTATTACCTCTATCATCTTGCTTAATCCTCTCAACAACCCTATGAGTTGGGTCTCACTCATTGTGCCCATTTTATGCATGATGAAACTGATTTAAAGCAGTTAAATTACATTATCAGAATCATTGAACCAATATGTAGTAGAGCCAGGGCCAGAATAAAACATTGTTCCCCATGTTTTATTTTTGCATATTTATTATCCTATCCTTTATTGTGGGAGAAATTCTTAGTGCTCATCAAAGATCCATATGTTCCTCTACATTTTGCAGTCCTCCTTTCAGTTAACTGGGACTGTGGGAATAGTGCTGTCCAATGAAGTACGTGTGGATATAACAGGTGACCTTACGGACCAAGACATTAAGAGTTGATGCACCTCCCTCATTTCTTTTTGACGGCCTGCTGACCCTGGAGGACACCTGTTCCAGCCGGCATAGTTACAAGATAAAAGCAGCCCAGGTCGCTGAGTCATCTTTTGGAGGAGAGCCACAGAGGAAAGTTATCTAAGCCACATCAAACTCCAAGTGAGTAGGAAACAAAATTCTATTGGGTCAAGCCACTGATTTTTTAGTGTTGTTTGTTATCCTAGCATATGGTGCACCTATTAAACTTTAATTTATACCAATAAGACCTGATATCAAAAGTGGTAAGTATTTGAAACATAATGATACATTTATGAGTATAATGTGGCACAGTGAAGCTTTGGAACCAGGCTACCTAATTCAAATCCCAATTCCACTAGGACTAGAGCTTAGCCAAGTAACTGGCCTTGGCTGTTACTTAACCACTCTGTGCTGCTTACGTGTGAAAAAGGGTTTTTTCTAATAGGGTGGTTATGATGATCAAATGAGTAAATAGATGTACAGCTTTTATGTTGGCATCTATTAAGACTATAAAAATGAGCTATGTATATAAACAATAATTTATATTTTACAATGTAAAAAAGTTTTACTCTCATTCACTCAAGTTTATTACACAAACAACAAACATTTTAAATGAAACCATATGATCAACACTAAATTACATTCTATGGATACAAAGATGAATGACACATGGCTCTATGCAGAGTTCACAACTTATTAGAGGAGACAGCCATATTGTTATTAATGCTAAAATTCAGTAAATACCATAAAGGACCATTTTCTCGGTTTTACAACTAGGTCTTATTCCAAAAATTTTTCATTTTCAGTGCCTTCTAGAATGCAACTCAGGAACTTTGGAGTAAGTAACCCAACCTACACTGCAGACGAGGAAAGGGGAGCATGGGTCTCCCAATTCACTTCCTGTTTGTCCTCTCTCTGAACTATTCTCTAGGTTGTTTCCTAGAACACAGATTTCATGAAGTCATTTTACTACTTAAAAATTTGTGATACATCTCCACTGATTATAGAATAAGGTGTTGTACAGTAGCAAGACTCACCTGCAGCCCCAAACTATCTGCAGCTAACTATCTCCTCTCTGGTAGGAGAATGGGTGAGATGTAGTATAGAGAACAAGAAACCCTGAATGCAGAGACCTAAGGTCTACCTCTTAATGTCTTTGAGCCTTGGATGAGAAACTTCACTTCTCTAGATCAAGTTGCCCCATCTATAAAAATGAGATGTTAACTGTTCTTTATATCTAACATGGTTGCTCTGAGAGTCAGATGACATCCTAAGTGTCAAAGTGATTTGTGATTTATAAGTATAAAGCACTATATATACGACAGGTACAGATACAGATATAGGTATGGTAAGGCAATGCTTCCGAAACTTCAGTTAGGGAAAAAAATTCTTCTGAGGATGTTAAATATGTGTTCACCCACGTACTTTCCCCAGAGATCTTGAATCAGTTAGTCCAGGATTGAGACAGGTAACTGATTCTTTTGCCAAATACTCCAAGTGATTCGGATGCAGGTGGTGTGTGGACCACACTGTGAAAAATGCTAAGTGTTGCAAATTCCACAAGGAAGAGTCCTAACAAAGGTAAATTTTTTTTTTTTTGACCCAACAAAAATAGATCTTGGTCAATATCTACTTTTCTATTTTCATCATCATTGTAAAAATTGGCAGGCTACTAGCAAACTAAAAATAGGTATATTTATTGAGAGACCCAGAAAGTTTCATAGGTTTTCATTTCATTTTAGTCCTTGGAAAAAATTAAAATATATAGCTTTACTCCTAATTTAATGATAAGGAGACTGAGGGTCAGATTCCTAGAAACAAATTTCAAATCTCTGGTGCCTATGGAATGGAATTTGAGAACTTTTAGAGCCTGAGTACAAACCCATAGACTTTTCATTTCTCATGGCTGCCTTCTCAATAGAGCCAGAATTGGCCAGAAGCCAGACTTTGTGGAAGCTCTTGAGGTGTAAAGGTGGCTATTATCAGTCCTGATGAGCTTCAACTCACAAATCAATATTTTCCCATTACCAGCTCTGCCTCCAGACATTTTTGTATCTGAAACATTGAAAACATTACCTCTATTACAGTCATTCCCCATCTCTATATCAACCACATGACCCAAGGCAGCTCATGGATGGTGGAATGCCCACTGCAGCTGTCACTATGAGAGCTGCCCTGATCAAAAATTACGAAGAGACTGATGGTGATAATATTCAAAGTCACTTCCTTTGGTAGAAATTCCAAATAAACCTCCATTCTCTCTCGATAGTGACAAATGTAAATAAGGAGCTGAATATGAATATATATATATATATATATATTTGCAACTGCTTCAAAAGCATTGACTAAAAGCCCTCTTGCAAAGACAAAATTAAGCAATCAAAAGTCTTATACTTTTGCCACCAATTAGCTTGTTCTGTGTTTGGTTTTTGCTTTTAAACTCCTGATAAAATAAAGGAAAGGGTCATATAATTTTCTGACCAAAGCAAACAGAACTCTCAGGGAAAAGAAAGAACTTATTTCTCAAACATAGCTTATCTTAATATTGCAACTAATAGCTATAATAAAGCACTCTAAAATTTAGAGGTGCATGATGATATAGAAAAAAATCATTTTATATATAAAAATAATAAAGCTAAGATATTTTTAAGTCCAAATAAACCTTTATTTTACTTGAGGGAAGCATTCATATTTTTATTTACTCCTTGGTGTCTGCTTGAAGCTAAGTGGTTATAATGCATTAACAGAAGAACTTGCAGGAAATGAGGCAAAGTCATAAAAAAGGAAATACAGAAAAATATTTTAAATATAGGAAAAACTCCTGTATACCACCCTATAGCCCACTATCCACAGATTAAAAAAAAACAACAACAACAAAAAAAAACTATAACAGATGTGCAGCAGAAATTGAGAGAAATTTTTACTTGCACTAATCTGAGCTAACAGCTGTCATTAGGGCTGACTCGGTAATACTGTCATCACTTCTAAAAACCAGCTTTTCAAATGTGGAAAGGGGAATTTGCAAATATGAGAGGGAAAATTTAAGGATATAAATTTGGCTGTTATCAGTCTTGAAGTTCATCACCTATTAAACTCACAATCAATATTTTTCCACTATCAGCTCTGCCTCCAGACATTTTTATATGGAAGCATTGAAAATATCACTTCTAGGGACGACTGGGTGGCTCAGTCGGTTAAGCGCCTGCCTTCGGCTCAGGTCATGATCCCAGGGTCCTGGGATCGAGTCCCGCATCGGGCTCCCTGCTCCGCGGGGAGCCTGCTTCTCCCTCTCCCTCTGCCTCTGTCTTTCTCTCTGTCTCTCATGAATAAATAAATAAAATCTTTAAAAAAAAAATATCACTTCTATTGTGGTTATTCCTCTTCACTATATTGACTACATTTTTGAAGAAACTCGTATGGAATTTTGAGATTTTTGGATTGCAGGTAAACTTTAAATGAATATTTTCAACATGTAAATGTCCTGGCAACTCAACCAAAGGGCACAATAACAGAGCGATAACTGAATAGCATAGGCTTTACTGTCAGATGGTCCAGACTTAAATACCAACCTTACCACTTTATGACCCTGGACAAGATACTTAAACTCCTGAGCCTCTATTTCTTTCTCTGAAAAATGGGGATAATAATAGCATCTACCCATTCAAGGATATTTTGAAGATTAACTATTACACATACGTGTAAGTATGTATGTATGTATGTATATGTATATATATATATATCTACATAGGTCTATGTGAGGTGTGTGTGTGTGTGTGCAGCTTAGAACCATGCCTAGCATATCATACAAATTCTTTTAAGTTCTAGATGCTGTGTTGCTATTATTTATTATTAGTGTCACTGTAAAACTACCATACAACTTAGCCTACAGATCGGACTGTGGCACTGATTGATTTAAAATCCGTGTCTCTGTAAAACTTGACTCATGAGCAAAGTCCAACGAAACATATTTCTTTTTTTTTTTTCCATTGTGAATTGTTTTGAGAAGTTATATTTACTGAATAGACTGCTTATTTGGTGTTGTATATATACATGGAAAATATGACCATGACTCATAGCAAAGCTATTTTATCAAATTCAGTTTTGGGTCATGAATCAGAGGACATCAAAGATTTCTACAATTTCACATTCAATTTGTGGCAACCAGGGGTATTTGGTTGGGTTAATTATTTTAATGACATTTCAACTTGTGCTTATCCAGTATTTAAGCATAAGATAGGATTCTTTGCTACATTCTTTGGTGAGAGTTCTATTGGAGTTGGGACCAAGTTTAAGTCTCTGAGCTGACTTGATGGTTAGCATGGGGGAGTGAGGTATGGTTTTCCAAGGAAGATAAGGAGATTGTGTTTTTAACCACTTTTTCTAGAAAACGAAGAGCCATATTCTTTTACTGTTAGTAATGTAATTTCATATTCTCTTTGTTAACAAAAATCTATACTGTGTATAGGTAGTAAATATAACTACAGGATCATTATTCCTCCTTTTGATATTAAAAAAAAAAAACTCTTCCTTTTCTGACTCTCTCAAAATGGTTCTTCTAACTCTGCCCTTTTTCATCTGTCAGACATTGATTTTTTTTTCAGCATTTAATGGAATGAAAATTAAGAGAACCACATTGTATTTAAAAAAGAAAAAACAAACAAACCTCACCTTTCAACTCCTTATTGTGATACAATATGTTTTCAGACACCAACAAATCTAAGGGTATCAGCTCTAGCTTGGGAAGAAATATGGTGTTTCATTACATCCTTCTAAGTCCACAGGGCCAGGCTAAGTGTAAGCCTTTCCAGAGACTACCAAATAACTGAAATCCTGTATGGCTTTTTACATTTCTCAGAAACTCAGTGGTAAATTTTTCCAACTAAGTATTTTGAAGCGGGAAAGCAATATCTTTAAATTGAGCATGGTCTCGAGGCTAAAATCCTAACCATCGCTCTTTATTTACATTGTCACTTTAGATATCTCAACAATGCATTAGTTTTAGTTGATTAACAAAAAGCCACTGAAATGCACAATGAACTAGAATAATGAGGCACTGATAGCATTCTCAGTGCCAGATAAACATGCCCCACAGAAGGCTTAACTGTCACATACCTACAGTTTCAGCTGTTTGAGAGAGTTTTGATAATAGCCTGAAATTTCAAAATTCAGCTGCCAACGCGAAGCTGTCAGCTTTCAAAATGCTCTATGGAGTGCTTAGGGCATTAATTCCAAGGAGCAACTGAGCTGCCCTACAACTCGACAGTTTATCCTAGTTTTGGGAGAGCCTTGTATCTGTGCAAATCTAGGAAATGTAACTGCAGCTCTAAGATAAGGAACTGTGATTGGAGCACAATCTCTCAGAAAATAGCACAGAGGCCATTTGGGTGCTAGATATTCAAAGGGCTTTTGAGGTCTCTGGAAATGAAGCTAACTTCTGCTACACTAGCTGGCTCACAGCTGGGCAGAAAGCACTTAGGCACTGCTTTGGCCAAGATTCTCAAGGTGGAAAATGATATCCTGGGACTGCTCCTTCCTCTGCTGGTGACCCTGCTAAGTAGAAGCAGTTTCCACGATTACGACTGCAATTTCTCATCAAGCATTACATAACCCATATCATTTCACCTTCCTAAAATAAATTATTCATGTCATTTGAGAATTCATCTGGGAGCTGCAGGTCAAATGCCCCCATTTGCTGCTAAATTACTGTTAACATTTTTTCCTTTTTTCCCTGATTTATTAGCTGTTTACACAGAATATTGCTTGAATATAATACATTTTCCTCAGTGAAGTATATCTGCAAAGAAGCAAATCTTTATTTCTTTTTGAACCCCCAATGTCAAGTTAAGGATTATCAGTGGCCCTGAAAAAAATCGAATACCATCCCCCCCAAATTCACATACATACAAAAAATTTCTCAACTGACACTATCCCATCAAAGTCTTGAACACATTTCATTTCATGTCTATTTCATGAAGACAGTGTAGTGATGGGAAGTAGTCTTTAGAAAATATTTCTACAAGTATTACTTTCTATGTGGGGTTGACCAAGTTCATTTAGTGGCATTCAGCTGGCAGATGAGAGATCCCAAACCCTTACATATCCAGTGCCTGACGGTGACGGCTGTAAGAGGATGGTTGACCAGATCACCTATACCTCGCCTCTCCAGTATGGCAGTGGCAGGGTAGTGGACTTCTTACCTGACAGCTCAGGGCTCCTCTAGGCTCCTCTAGTATGCCATGAGACATGAACAGAAGCTGCCAGTATCATAAGTCTGAAGCCCAGAACAGCATCACATCTGTGATAGTCAAAACAGAGGACACTTCCAGATTCAAAAGAAGGGGACATTGACATGAGACACAGCCTCCCTGCCCCCAACACTTCTTAATGAGAAGGGTGTCAAAGAATGTGTGGCTGTATTTAACCTCTCATGCAATCATTTACAGTAACAACTATACAGGATCCACTAGTGATTCAGTGAAATGTGCTTCTTCCACCATACATAGTCACATACTTTATTAATAATAAAATAAAAATAGGCCTGTACTAAAAATATACACATTCTGAAACTTAAAATTTTTAAAACATGACTATGTAAAAAAAAAACAAAACTTCCTTTTCTGTCAACAAATAGAATTAAAATTCTTAAGCAGATTGAGTTTTGTGATTGTCATGGGCTGAACTGTGCCCCCCAAAAATTCTTATGTTGAAGTCCTAATTCTCAGTGCCTCAAAATGTGACTGTATTTGGAGTTAAGGTCTTTCGAGAGGCAATTAAGTTGAAGTGGGGTCATTAGGGTTGACCCCAATTCAATACGACTGGTGTAGAGGAAAAGAGGTTAAGACAAAGGCATGTAGAGAAGGAAGACCATGTGAAGGCACAAGGAGAAAATGCCAACTACAAGTCAAGGAAAGATGCTCAGAAGAAATCAACTCTGCTGACATCTGACCTCAGCCTTCTAGCCTCCAGAGTTGTGAGATAATAAATTTCTATTGTTTAAGCCATCCAGTCTATGGTACTTTGTTGTGGCAGCCCTAGCAGACTAATACGGTCATGTTTGGCTTTAGTCATTGCATTGGTAGATTTTACAACTGCTCTTTTTTTCAGCTACTGAAGCAGATATGCTGGATAGCACTAAAGCTAAAATTTGTTGTCCCATAGGGTACTTTAAATAGTCTTCACTCATTCTCATTTCAGATGCAGCAATAGGAATTGCCAAAAACAAGATTAATAAGCAATTTATTTCAAAAACATTTGAACTCATATCCTAATATTTACCCAAAAAAGCTATCTGAATAAATTTGCAGATGGTTTACTTGTTTGCTTCATTTTTTAATCATTAAATAAAAATGTAATTGTTTTGCTAATTTTTTTCAGAGGTCACTTTTGAATTTCTTTTGCATTTGTTATGCTTTTCTCCACAATGGATTTTTCATCTATTTTAATTAATTGGGTTGGAATAAAAATCTAAATAAGGCTACACCTTGAAATCTTAGGTCTAGCTGAAACAGGTCTAGCTCAGGTCTAGTTGGAAATTTCTCTCCCTCTCTCTCAATTATTTCTTCCATTTACTCCCACATTTCACCCTATCTTTGTTTTCTTCTTACTTTCCTAGTTGCTTGTTTTCACAAAAGTGTTTTACATACTCCTCTTCAAATGATCATCCTTTAAAAGTCAGTGTGCCTCGTAAATCTGTAATTGGTACTCTCCTCTTTTTCCCTTTACAAACAATTCCTGGATGAGCTCATTCATCCTCCAGGTTTTAGTTATCTCTATGTGCTCAAGACTCCAAAATATTTGCTTCCAGCCCAGCTATTTCCATGTTGTCCAGACCCATATATCCAAATGCTAACTGGAATCTCTATTTGAGTGTTCCACTGGCTCCTCAAAGTCAATAGGTCCAAAGATTTATTCATCATCAGTTACCTTAGTTTGCTCCTCCATCTTGTTCATTAATATTATGAATGATCCAGTCATACCAATGACCCAAGCAGAAAACTGAAATCATCGTTGATTCCTTCCTTTTTTTACCCCATACAAACAATCAGTCTTCAAAGCATAAATCCTCTTCCTTCTTAGGATCTTTTGAATCTATATCTATCTGTCTATCTATCTATCTATCTATCTATCTTATTTATCTATCTATGCATCTATCTATGCATCTATCCACCTATCTATTCCTACTTCTAGTGCCTGAGTTATGGCTTTTATAATTTATTATCTATTTCAACTGCCTGCTAATAGATATTCCTTCCCCTGGCTTTGCTCTGCTTTTAATTCATCCTCCACACTGTCACCAAAGTGCTCATTCCGAAGGGAAATCAGATCAAGCTCCTTTCTTGCTTAGGATCCTTTAATAGTGACACATAAAACCACACCCAGTTCTGAGTAGTTTATATTTCCTAACATGGCATTCAAGGAGGATCCTTGTTTCTTGTTTTTAATAATTCCAACCCCTTACTTCAAAACACACCTTGGATATCACTTCACCCAGAATGCTTTCTGATTCCGTTCCTAGATTGACTTCCCAGATCCCAATTTTTGTCCTTTGTTTTCCCGTGCCTACCTCTACCACAGTACTTTCACATCCTTTTACAATCATGCATATATTCATCTCCTACCCAAAAGGCTCTCACCCCAGAGAGCAGCTACTAGATCTTATTTGTTATCCTGAACACATAGTGCCAATCACCGTATATTTTCCAAATAAATAAACGGATACAGTTGTCATATTGATAAAATTTCCATTGGAACTCTCAACTAAGGTTTAAGACTGAACAACAGTGTATCTCAGTGCCTTGAAATAAAACTCTGGAACCACAGAAAGCACTTCCAAGTACAAACTCTGTCCATACAAAGTAGATCCACTCATTTGGAGAGCAGTCCTTGAAGGTCCTGCTTGTTTGCTGACTCTTGAAGAAAACCTGTCCGGAAGATGACCGAGCGGTGGTAATTTAAAGAGCAATTACCTGTGCATAGCACTGGAAACATTTCTGGCTGGTGGGAAGGAGAAACATAAGGATGCTCTTAAAACAAAGACACTGAGCTGGCAGCAAATGACTGAACACATGTGAGGGCAATTAACTCCTATGATCATGACTCTAATATTCAGTGCAATAATCAAGTGCAGAATCACAGGATGTATTTTATAAACTTAACAGTGTTAGAGGGCAAAAACAACAACAAACCACAATATCATGAAAACACAAGCTAACTGTACTTAGTGGAATTTTTTTTTTTTTTTACCTCCCTAAAGTAAATATGTTCTCTGACAATATAATGGCCATGAATATCAGGCCACAATTCTAGATGTGTTAAAAAAAAAAAAAAAAAAAGCTCTATTTTCTATAATAATTACTGACCCCAAGCACCATTTCATTGAGATTGTGGAAAACTTAATATTACCATTCTTTGGGTTCTCTTCTCCTTTTAATAGGGTTCTATCAAAGTTCTAAGATCTTCTCCCAAGCCAAGGCATTGGGCAGAAGGTGGAGACTAGAATATTCTGTTCTGACGTATTGTTCACACAGCTTGCCTATGAGGTGTATGATGTCCTTTTCAGCTGGTCCGTAGGTCTCTGCTGCTTCTATGGAGGAGCTGTCTATGGTTCGCTCTGCACAGACTCAGCAGACAGCTTTTTGTCCCAGGGTATACTAAAGTAATACACGGGCCCTCTTTCACTCCCAGTAACAAATGACTCTCTTCTCTTCCTCTTGTCAGCCTGGGAGCATCTCTTTATCAGCTGTGAAGCAGTCCCTAAAGGCATTTTATCTAAACTTATGAATCCTCTGCCTGAATTGGGGCCTTTTTAGTAGTGGAAATGATTTAAAATGGACATTTCATGTGTAGATCACTTTTTCTAATCATTTTTCACCTGCAGAAAATCAAGGCATTTATTGTTGTTTAAACAGTCAATTAACTCTAGATTACCAGGGCACTTGCCCCTTCAAAATGAGTCTAAAAGGCTGGCACATGCAACAGCAACAAGACTAATAAGGTAAACAGTATACTCTACTGGTCGAGGAATATAGGATCTGTCTAAGGTGGTGCCATCCCTCACTCTAGAGCTATGGCTAGATCATCTAATTTTCAAGACATGTTGAAAACAGGGATTTTCGGGGCACCTGGGTGTCTCAGTCGTTAAGCGTCTGCCTTCGGCTCAGGTCATGATCCCAGGGTCCTGGGATCGAGCCCCGCATCGAGCTCCCAGCTCTGCGGGAAGCCTGCTTCTCCCTCTCCCACTCCCCCTGCTTGTGTTCCCTCTCTCACTGTCTCTCTTTGTCAAATAAATTAATTAAATCTTAAAAAAAAAAAAAAAGAAAACAGGGATTTTCATGCAAAAGGTCTTGGATTTTTTAAATGAAGTTGCAACACACTATGTTCATACATAGTGCAAGCTAAACAAAATACACCAGAAGGTAGATAAATTAGGCCCATTAATTACCAGTTGCATAATCTAAATACAAGTGTATCACTTGGTCAAAGAACCAGGGCTACTGTACTTAATACCATGCAGGAAGGATTTCTTTTCATCAGTGAGTGATCTTGTGAAAATCCATTAGCTCTCTTTTTCCATTTTTTACCAAACTCAAATTTCTGCTGCTACAAATTATAAAGGCAGGATGTGAGATTTCCTCTATCATTAGAAAATGTGTTATCTCTGGCTTTTAGACATCACAGTGCCAAGCAAAGCCGTGAAGACAAGGAATCTATTTTCTTGGGTTTCTCCCCCTTTTCCTATCACTGCCAGTTCCTGAACCTCTTCAGAAGACTACCAGCACAACTCCATCCCTATTCAGCCAACAGAGCCCCATTCCTTTAGGTCCTTTTAGTGAATGCTAGTAACTGCTATGATCCACAGAATCATTTAGAATCAGACCAGAGTACAAAATTGCACCATCTACACAAGCAAATTCTGAGTCACTAAACTGATGATATTCTTCTCCCAGAAGCCAAGAATTCATACATATAAATTATTCTTTGTAGTTACACAGACTATTTAAGGTACTATTTACCCTTTTATTTAACTGAGGTATAATTTTCATAAGCTTACTTTCTGGCACAGAACAGTGACTGCACATTTGTGATTTCTTAATTGGTTAAATACAGAAAAGGAATTCTCCAAAACTCACCAGGAAACCTTATTAGTATTTGCAAACTTATTGACACATCATTTAATTTAGTCATCTATTTAGTTGAGGCATAAAAAATGCTTCCAAAGACCTAGGATTTTGGCCATGTTAGATTAGTTACCTGTTACCACATCACACACTATCTAAAACTTAGTGTCTTAAAACAACAATGATTTAGTTTTTCTCATGATTCTGTGGCTTGGCTGGGCAGTCTGATCTGTTTTTGCCTAGACTCACACATGTGATTTCATTGAGTAGAAGAGTGGCCAGGCAAGGAGGATGCACAATGGCCTTACTTATATATCTAGGAGTGGGTGCTGGCCATCAGCTAGGATGCCTTGATTCTCCTCCACATGGCCTCTCATCTTCCAGTAGGCTAGACTGGCTCCCTCTTCTGTTGGTCTTAGTGGAGAGGGTAAAGGCAGAAGCTGCAAGACCTCTTTGTTGTTAGGTCCCAGAATTTGCCAAATTTCACTTCCACTCATTCTTTTGGTCAATGGGAGTCACAAGGCTAGCTCCAGTGGTGTAACTCCTCCTGATCTAGAAACCTATAGACTAAAAGGAAAAAGTTATTTGCCAATCCAGACTCAAAAGAGTAGAGAAAGAGAGTCCAACTCTGAATGGAGGGAATATACATTCCAGGATGAAAAGAATTTGCAACCACATTTTGCAATCTACCCCACATGATGACTCCTTGTAAAATTTTTACAAACGTTATTCTCTATGTATAGAGAAACATGACTCTAAACTCCTCTGGAAAAAACTTTTCTGAAGAAGCACCCAACCAAGGATTATCAGTTACCTCCTGTATGACACTGTAAGTCCTCTCGCTTTTACTTTTCTGTTCCAGCTCCAGCTACTGCAATTAACCAACTTGCTTCACAGAGGCAGGGCTCCCCCTAGGGTGTACAGAGTCCTGGGCAAATTTTTTTTTAATTTTTTATTGTTATGTTAATCACCATACATTACATCATTAGTTTTTGATGAAGTGTTCCATGATTCATTGTTTGTGCATAACACCCAGTGCTCCATGCAGAACGTGCCCTCTTTAATACCCATCACTAGGCTAACCCATCCTCCCACCCCTCTCCCCTCTAGAACCCTCAGTTCATTTTTCAGAGTCCATCATCTCTCATGGTTCGTCTCCCCCTCCGATTTCCCCCCTTCATTCTTCCCCTCCTGATATCTTCTTCTTCTTCTTTTTTTTTTCTTAATATATATTGCATTATTTGTTTCAGAGGTACAGATCTGTGATTCAACAGTCTTGCACAATTCACAGCGCTCACCATAGCACATACCAAGAGACTCATTTTAGACCCTGGGCAAATGTTTTTAACAGGGCCTAGTGACCACATAAACAATGTGAGCTACTCAAAATCAGCATGTCAGCACCATTATGCAGGCCCGATTTCACACTATCCCACAAAAAAAACTACTACCCTGACCATCTGCCCCAAGGCTTCCCTGTTCTCTGAGGCATCTGATAATCCATGGCACAGTTCTTTGGCCCACCTCTGTGATAGGCAGTTGTATACAAGCTCAGGCTCAGGCTGACTTTTCAAATTCCTGCCTTTCAAACTAGAAGGCTTCTCCAAAATCCCAGAAGTCCTCTCAGTCTACATGTAAGCACTGCTCAGAATGGGAAGAGAGGTATTAGCCCCCAGGGCAACTCTCGTTAAATGGTGGATGGGAGACAGTAGGTAAATGTCCCAGCGTCCCATCCTATGGTTAGACAATTCTGAGAAATGTACAGACTGCCTCTCAGAATTCCTGGTGGAATAGAGCTCCTACTGCTTACAATAGGGACCTCAATAAAACACTTTTGTATTGTCTTTTTCTCCTTCCCTCTTTCTCCCAACTCCCTCACTCTTGCTTCCTGGGATCACCTTCCAAATAAGTTACCTGAACCCCAAGACTTTATTCAAGCTCTTCTTTCAAGGGAACCCAAATTAAGACACCATGGAACTGATTTCTTTGCCAAAACGTGGACAAGCTAAAAGTGCATGGTAAAAGAGTTAAACCATGGAGTAAAACTGTAATGAATAGGAGACTGAGTCAGCAGATAAATTCTTACTATCACCCCACCCCAGAGATTCTTCTGAAATGTAATCATTTATATGGCCTTTCCAAGACCTCTTGAAGTTGAATAGTCAATCAGGCTTGATACCAGGCAGTGGTCAGTTTCATAACACATCTTCGTATGGGCTGCTCTTTTTTTCTTTCTTTTACTCCCCTCCCTGCCCCTTGCTCCCTGGGATTGAACTCTCTAATAAAATAATAACACATAAGACCTTAACTCAGGCTCTACTTCCTAAATAACCCAGGCTAAGATATCACAACCCAGAATTCAAGTCAACCAATAGTTAGTGTGTCAATATGGGGCATAAAGATTATCTAGAGTTCAGGCAGACTTCCTGGTTTCTGGTGCAGGATGTAAGAAGCTTAGAAGTCACTGCTTCATCCTAATAAGAAAAAAAGCTGAGCAAATTGAAAAATCAACAATTCTTCCTATATCCATCAGTGCTTTGAGGTCACAGGACAAACTGTTGCCCCACAAACTGGGAGACACAACCAGGTGGATACAGTGAATCACAACTTACCAAAGCAGAAACCTCTGAGAGAACCAGTGCAAGGGTATGAAAACCTGAAATTTACTTGCAAATTAGTGGTGACTCACTGTAGACAACTGAGAGTTTAAAAACTCCAGGGTGACCCAGTCATAGAGGAGTGCCCACCCACCATTCTGGGTTTTACCTCTAGGAACTTTACTAGATCCACAAAGAAAATATTAGAGAATTCCATCATGGGGAGAAGAAAAGGAACCATCTTGAAATAAGAGAATTCTGTTCTTATTTAAAAGACTTGCCTTCAGGAGAAATTATTTCACCACAGCCTAGCCTGTTGGGATTTTATCAGAAACTAACCTATGTGGGGTAAGAGAAATACCCAACTCCAGCATTCTCTAGCCATCCTGTCACACCTAAGCAATGGGGGACTGAAAGGCACTGGTAAATTTCAAAGCTCAGGGGCAGAAACTCACCAAAAGACTGAGACCCAATCATAGGACTATAATACACATCCCCTCCCCACAAATCTGACCACTACATTGCTAAAGTTCTATTCACTACGGCCCTTTTACCCACTATATCATGTCCACCTTTCAAGAAAAAAATTACAAGGCATTTTAAAAGGTAAAAAAGTTTGAAGAGACTGAACAAACATCAGAACCACAGTCAGATAAGGCAGGAATTATCAGACAAGGGATTTTTTTTAAACTATGACTAATATGCAAAGGGATTTAATGGAAAAAGTAGACAACATGCAAGAACAGATGGATAATTTAAGCAGAGAGATGGATATTCTAAGAAAGAATCAAAAAGAAATGCTAAGGATCGAAAACACTAACAAATGAAAAAATGCTTATCATGGGCTCATTAGTAGTCTAAACACAGCTGAGAAAAGAATATCTAAGCTTAGCAATATGACAACAGAACTTCCAATACAGAAAGGCAAAAAAAAAAAAAAAAAAAAAAAAGACTGGGAAAAAACCCAGAACAGAATATTTAAAAGCTGTGAGGCAACAACATAAGATGCAATATACATAATGGGAATACCAGAAGGAGAAGGAAGAGAGAAAGGAACAGAAGCAATGTTTGAAACAATAATGACTAAGAACTTTCCCCAAATTAATGCCAGACACCAAACTATAGATCCAAGAAGTTTAGAAAACACTAAGCAGAACAAGTACCAAATAAAACCAAAAACAAACAAAAAACATCTAGGCATATCATATTCAAATTTCAGAAAATCAGAGCTATTTTAAAATCTTGAAAGAAGCCAGAAGAAAAAGAACTCTAATGAGGAGCAAAAATAAAAATAATATCCATCTTCTTCTCAGAAACCGTATAAGCAAGAGGCAAGTGGAGTGAAATATTAAAGTGCTGAGAAGAAAAAAAGTCACCAACCTACTGGAATTTTGTACCCTGTGAAATTAACCTTCAAAAGTAAAAGAGAAACAAAAACTTACAGATAGGCAAAAATTGAGAGAATTTGAGAGAATTTGTTTTCAGTAAATCTGTTAAAAGAATGTTAAAAGAAGTTATTTAGAAAGAAGAAAAAAATATAGGTCAGAAACTGGAATCTACATAAACAAAGGAAGAGTACTGGAGAAGAAATAAGTGAAGATAAAATAAAAACTTTTACTCTTCTTATTCTTAATTGATCTAACAAATAACAATTTGTTCAAAATAATGATAGTAACAATGTATTCCACTTTATATATATATGAAGGATTATCTATATATATATATTCCATTATATATATTCCATTATATATATATATATATATATATATATATATATATATATATATATAT